>NC_051211.1:16225633-16280633 GCF_015220715.1 Pygocentrus nattereri | reverse complement strand
ATTAACTAGAAGATTAGCATAGCATTGCAAGCAACATTGTATTCGAAGCCCAAAGACTGGGTTGCACCAACAGAGATTAAACTTAAACTTGGATTAAATCAACATTTATCCTTTAATATAGGTGCAAACCTAAAACTTAGTTTAAAGAATAATCAGGATTACATTAAACAATCACTTCAATCGTGAAACATTTTGACAGCAAACCTAGACTACTTCAAACTCAGTTGGACGATTAATACTCCAGCTCTCTCTGCGGCATTTAGAAGTTTTAGGAGTTGTAAAGTTGTAAAGTATTTGGTGGAGCAGGTTGACTGTGGAGAACACATACTTGGCTTGGAGAAGGCAGCAGATGCCCTGGAGGACAGATCACCTTGAGGAGGACATGACTGCTTCTGCTTCTAATTGAGCACCACTTTGTGTGTGTGTGTGTGTGTGTATAGGTGTGTGTGTGTGTGTGTAATTGAGTGGGGCACAGCTTACAGCTATGGCTAATTGCTTGGGCTAATTATAGCTGTGATAAAAGGTGTCTTCATAGCCAAACTTGGCCTGGACCCAACCTGGCCCTACACACACACACACACACAGGCCTGAGCTGCCATCTGTCCAGTGGGGCTGTGAAATTCACAGATCATTTTATTAAGTGGGCGTGAGAGGATTGTGAAAGGTAAGGGTGAAGTTAGTGTTCTCTCATAAAACACACACAAACACTCTCTCTCTCTCTCTCTCTCTCTCTCTCTCTCTCACACACACACACACACACACACACACACACACACACACACACACACACACTCTTGGAGAGAGAAATGGTGATATGTAGGGCAGGAGAAGAGAAGGAGAACAGGGGGTGGTGTGTTTAAAGGAATAGCTCAGCCTGACTTGCCAACCTGCCCAAAAATGAATGGAATCCTGTTGTCACCAATTAGCATGAGGTCATTTACAGAATTTTTTCATTTATTGCTTTAGCAACCTTAACATTTTTGACTGAATCACTCATTTAAGAGCAAGAGAGAGAGAGAGAGAGAGAGAGAGAGAGAGAGAGAGAGAGAGAGAGAGAAAATGAGAAAAAGAGGAAAAAAAGCAAAAAGAAAGAAACATGAAAATGCAGAGACAGAGAGAAAGAAATAGACAACTAAAGAATAAAAGGGGATAGAGAGAGAGAATGAGAGGAGTAGAGATGGAGAGAGACAGGTGAGATTCTAGAGAAAAAAGATATAGAGAGGTAGGGAAAAGACAGAATGAGAGAACAGAGAGAAATAAATAGAGAGAAAGATGAAGAGAAGTGTAGAATGAGAGAACGAGGGCTGGGAAAACAAGATAGAGCGAAGAGGGAATGAGAGATGTGAGAACTAAAAAGGTTAAGAAAGAGAAACAGGTGAAGAGATAGAGAAAGAGAGAGTGAAAGTGAAAGATGAGATAGACAGAGGGAATAGAGAGAATGGAGAAAGACAGAGGTGGAGAAAAGGAGAGGGAGTGGAAGAAAAAGGAAGAAACAGATAAAGAGAGAAAGAGGGAAAGATTGAGAAAGACAGAATAAGAGATGGGGTAGAAAGAGGCAGAATTAAAGATGAGAGAGAGAGAAACAAATTCAAATGTACGAATTTAAAATGGGAATCATCACAAAGCAGATGTACAAAAATCTGAGATCGAGCCCAGAGGGAGAAATTCGAGCCTGACAGTGGCAAGAAAAACTCCCCTAGAGGAAGAAGAAGAAACCTTGAGAGGAGCCAAGACTGAACAGGGAAATTCATCCTCCTCTGATCGACACCAGATAGAAAAACAATGACACAACAAGACAGTAGGTCATGTAATATTGAGAAAGGAGAGAAAGAGAGAAAAAAGAAAGAAAATAAGTGTTAGAGAAAGAGACAAAGAAAGAAGGAGAAAGAAAGAAAACAGAGAGAACGAGAGAAAGAAATAGACATGAGAAAAACGGATAGATAGCGAGAGAAAGAAAAAGAGATAGGTAGTGAGTAAGAAAGAAAGAAAGGGGGTAAGAGGGAGAGAGAGATTTAAAGATGGTTTATCTGACATTGGAACTGACAATCTTCAGAGCAATATGCTCATCAACATTATTCACACACAGAGCCCACATGTGGTCTCCCAGCACAGCACAGATCTCTGTGGAGTTGAGTTCATTTGAAGTGTATTCCTGGTGTTAACCCAGCCAGTGTGTGGCTTTATTGGTGAAGTCAGTGTTGAGCCTCCAGGGGACCGCTATAACCCATACACACACACCACACACACACACACAGAGCCATGTGTTGCAGGTGACTTTCCCTTCAATATGAGTCTTTCCTCAGCGTCCTCTCACTGGGCTTTGCCTCTAGCAGTGCGGTCCTAAATCCTCCTGGATTCTCCTGCTTTCTTCCCTGCAGCCTTTCTTTGAACATAGCTCTGACTTCCTCACTTTACGGATTTAATAATATCAGGACTCGCGTTGAGTGTAGATGTCTGAAGGGAAGTGAAACTGAAGTCTGAACCCAACTTATATCCATGACTTTGAGACATAAGCCAACCAGACATGAATGGAACCTGACCTGAACCAGCTCACACGCACTAAGCATGACCTATTACCACACAATTGTACAGTGATTTGCTTTGTTAAGACCCAGTGATGCATTACGATCATTTGAATAAAATTCAACAATTTGTGTTACAGACTTCTAAGGTGAAAATATTTCCCTTTAAACTTCAGCGAACCCTTAACAATTCATGTGTTCGACCAGTACGGCTACTCAAGGCCAGATTTATCACAAACGACCTGCGTGACTGCCAGTGTTCGCCCACTGCAAAGGGGCACAATTTCAAACGATTTTAATGTATTAACATAACATTTTTTCCCCAAAACATTCAGTTAAATTTAATTATACACTACAACAGTCAGCCTGGTAATTCAGACATAAATGTCCCTAATAATTATCATCGTGTAAATCTGGTGGACAGTGGTGTCTGTGTGGGTAAAACAGACATCTTGCAGTGATCTTCTTACCCTCTCATTGGCATACCTGACCAATCTTGACTAGGTCTTAGCTGAGGAATGAACTCTGGTTCAGTAGATTTTTTGTGAATAACTGACATAACGAGTCTTCAGCAAAATCTTTTCTGCAAATGGTCTTAGGCTATTATTAGTGGGTCCGTAGGGATATGGCACTATAGCTCTAAAGCCCTGGGGTGCCACAGGATCTTAATCTGGCATGTGCCTGCATTGTGCATTTTTACTGGGATAGTGGAAACCGTTTAACCCCTTCTGCACAGCAATTGTGATGGGGAGGCAGTGTGCCTCATACGCCCAGGGACTCTCTGCTCAGGGTTTGCTTGGGTTCTGCTTGGACTTTTTGTAGATCGCCAAGACCATTGAATGGGTTTGATGTAGCATCCCCCTAATGGCTCGTTCAGCAGTGGACGTGCAGGAGGTGTGGCCATGCGGAGTGGTGAACACAGAGCATTATGGGTACCATTGTGGCAGCAGTAGGAGGGTCTTAAATATGGAAATATGTTGCTGATGTTCCGTTTAAGAAGTGCAACAATGTTGTGTGACACCACAGTATATTAAAGTTGAATTTGATATTAGAGTTAAATTTGATCTATAGCTCACTGTTTTTGACTTAATGGACAAGACACAGAGCAACAATTTGATGCTGTAGAGGAACTAGTCTGTTTGTTTATTACTAATCATAAAAATATGCTTGCTTTATACAGCATATTTCTACGGTTCTGGACATGTACACCTTACTGAGGCTTACCAATGTCTTAACAGACAGGGTTCCCTTTAACACACTTCAGGAGAGGTTAACCAGCAAGGAGAAAGATGCACTGTGACCTTTCCTCCAATGCATCACATCCCTCTCATCATCCTGTGACTGAAGTAAGATAAGACAGACTTTTATTGTCCCACTAGGGGAAATTTGCATTGTTACAGCAGAATATACAGCAAGCAGATAAAGAGCAGTAAGTAGACAAAGATGTGCATCATACAAAATATAAGATATACTATAGAAATAAATAAATAAACAAGGTGTCTGTTAGCAGAAAAATATAAAAAGTAAAAATAGAATTAAGAAACTACAAATTTACAGTTTACACATGCAGTTGTATGGATATTGCACATTTCTGAGCAGGTAATGACTGGATATTCCACAGAAATCGTAGATATTGCACAGTAATGATTATAGATATTGCACAGAACTTGCGTATGTATTGCACTTGTACCATTCTGTCAGCAGCAGATATTGCACAATAATTAGAGGTAGGATAAGATACAGGTCTATGTGGTTTGTTTGTGATAGAGTGCACTATGATAGAGTGACGTGTGAATCCATAGTGTGTTTATGACAGAGATTGTCTGAGTCTCTGCTTGGGGAGGTTCTGATTGTAGAGCCGAACGGCCATGGGGAGGAAGGAGCTGCGGTATCTCTCTTTTCCACATCGCAGGTGGAGAAGCCTGTCACTGACGGAGCTGCCCAGTGCTGCAACTGTCTACTGTAGTGGGTGAGAGGGGTTGTCCATTATGGATGCAAGCTTAGCCAACATCCTCCTCTCTGCCACCTCCCCCACTGGGTCCAGTGCACAGCCCAGGACAGAACTAGCCTTCCTGATAAGCCTGTCCAGTTTCTTCCTGTCTGCTGCTGTAATGCCACGTCCCCAGCAGACAATGCCATAGAAGATGGCTGATGCCACCACAGAGTCATAAAAAGAGTAGAGAAGTCCACCCTGTATTCTAAAGGACCAGAGCCTCCTCAGCAGGTGGAGTCTGCTCTGGCCTTTCTTATACAGGGTGTGTGTGTTGTCAGACCAGTCCAGTTTGTTATTTAGATGAACACCCAGGTACTTCTAGGTCTTGACAATCTCAATGTCCCTTCCCTGGATGTTCACTGAAGTGGGTGAGGAAAACTTAGTCCTGTGGAATTCCACCACCAGCTCTTTGGTTTTAGCCGTGTTGATCTGGAGGCAGTTCTGCTGGCATCAGTCCACAAAATTCTTTGTAACTTCTCTGTATTCCCTTTCATCATCGTCTGAGATTTAGCCAACAATGGCAGAGTCATCAGAGAATTTCTGGAGGTGACAGGTTGAGGTGTTGTGGGTGAAGTCCGCAGTGTAGAGGGTGAAGAGGAATGGGGTCAGGACTGTTCCCTGTGGGGCCCCTGTGGGGCCCCTGTGCTGCAGAGTAGTGTTTCTGATACACAGTCCCTAAGTTGCACATACTGCGGTCTGTTTGTGAGGTAGTCCATAGTCCATGTGGATGAGATGGTGATCCACCCCTGCTCTCTCCATCTTGCTCCCTAGTAGAGTGGGCTTGATGGTGTTGAAAGCACTTGATAGATCAAAGAACATGATTCTAACAGTGGCAAGAACAAGTCTTTCCAGAGTCTTCATCAGATGCCAGGTCAGTGCCACTGGTCTGTAGCCATTCAGATCACTGGGGTGTGCAGTGTTTGGGATAGGTACTACACACAATGTCTTCCAGAGTACTGGCACTCTCTCCTGTTTCAGGCTTAGGTCGAAAATGTCCTTTATATCCCAAAAATATATCCCACACAGTTGGTATGCGCAGTGCCTCAGGATCCCAAGATTGATGTTGTCTGGACGCGATGCCTTCCTCACCTTCATCTTCCTCAGTTCCCTCCTCACTTGCTCTCTGGTTAGGGGCAGAGGAGCGCAGGGCTGAATGCTGGGAGCTGAAAGCAGGGGTGTAAGCTGGACTGAGGGAGGGTCAGCTACCAGATCAAACCTGTTGAAGAAGAAATTGAGGTCATTTGCCCATTGCAGGTTTCCTACAGGCTGCCTGTTGAGATGATTTTAAGACCCCTCCAAACTCCAGTTGCATTGTTCTGTTGCAGCTGGCCTTCCATTCTCTTCCTGTACTGGTCTTTGCCCTCCCTGATTTTCCTCCGCAGCTCCTTCTGTACTCTCCTCATTTCCTCTATGTTTCCAGATCTAAATGCCGTCTTCCTTTCTTCCAGGAGGGCCTTCAGATCTGGGGTAACCGAGGGCTTGTTACTGGTCTACTGGTTAACTTGTCTAAAGCCAACAGCCAACATTAGAGTGGTAGAAAATATTTCATTTTCTAATGTCTTCAATTACAAAAAGATTTATCTTGAAAATTTCAAATAACAAGTAGAAGCAAGAGGGGTAATTTACACAAGAAATGGCATGATGATGTGAAAATAGAAAAAAGTAGGAAGGAAGGCAATACATTTCACCTTACAGTCTAAAGCCTATAACCAGCAGAGAGCTTGTATGAGTTGGAGGATGTTTGGACTGACTGTTAAAATAATTCATATGTATCTCTTGAACAGTTTAATGAAGCAATTCTTTTATCTTTAAACACAGGAATATGTGTGTGGGGTATTAACGGTAATAACTGCCAGAAGATTTCCGGAAAGAGGGATCTGATGGAGGAGGCAGTAGGAGAGAGTGGTAATGAGATACTTGATGAAAACATATGTGGTGTTAAGAGGCTATTACCGTTCTAATGGCTGATTTTGACACTAGAACTAGCTTCAGTTATTCAGACACACACATATGCTCGCCCGCTCTCTCTCTCTCTCTCTCTCTCTCTCTCTCTCTCTCTCTCTCTCTCTCTCTCTCTCTCTCTCATATTCTACATTGCAAAGATTTCCAATTTCAGTAGTGGAACTTCTTCATTTTTTTAATGTGCCTGGTCTTCAGGAAATGTTTATTTATTTATTCTGTAATATTCATATTACATTTTTTTGGTTGTCTTATGTTTGTGTAACTATGTAGTGAGGGTCATATGGGGTAAAATGAAAATGTGTGCAGTGAGAAAAAGAGCTAGGCTGCCTGGAATGGTCTCTTAGGCCCAGTGAATAATCTGAACTGTGGCTTCAGGTATTATTAAAGAGAGCGGGGAAAAAGAAAGCAAGAAGGGATGAGGCAGACACTGATAGGTTTTTAGTGTGTGTGAGAGAGAGAGAGAGAGAGAGAGAGAGAGGCTGACTACACTGGAGAATAAATCTCCGGTGTGTTTCTATTGAACATGAGAAGGTTTTTGAGTCTTTAGTAGCTGATAGCCATCAGAATGACGTGCTGAACCTTTTTCCAGGCTGAATGTGGAAGATATCAATTTCCTATCACCTCATTTTCGTTCTTTTATCAAAACTAGGCCTTTAGTGCTCTTGTACAGGATTTATTTTTCCATGTACATAAATGTGATCCAATTTTTAGCCCATGTTCCTAGAGATGTGTTTCAGTTAGGTGAAAAATCTAATTGATACTACCACCCCTAACCCAAATATATTTGATCTGCCAAGACCTACGCAGTGTAGCTCATTATGGTGGATAGACCTCATCAGGAGGCCAGTGAGTGGAAGCACAAAGGAGGTGTTTCTAATAAAGTGGCCAGTGAGTGGAAGTAATAGGTAGGGATTTCTAATAAAATGGCCAGTGAGTGAAAGAACAATGCTGGTGTTTCTGATACAGTGGTCACTGAGTGGAAATACAGCATAGGGCTTTCTAATAAAGTGGACCGTGAATGTCGAATTTAACTCTTTAAGTGTGTTTCTACACCACAGCCTATGCTGGAAGCAATTAGTTTTAGTCAACATGAGTTGGGACTGTTCTAGGAGCAGTTTCTTCTCTTAAACGTGACATGAAAAGCAAACATTGGCTTCAGATCAGTTCAATTGAAATCCGAGATGTTTTTGTGATAGCAGTACATAGCAAAGGTAATGTTATAGAGTACAGTGGGTTTGAAAGGCTTTTTAAAAAGATCATTTGGAGGGAAAAAAAATCTTTTACACAATTTGCCCCAGATGTGGTTGATCAGGCAAGACATGTTTATTGTCTCAAGTGGGCTGCTTTGTGAAGCACTCCCCTGAACATAACTCTGTTATTTTGCTGTTGTTCTTTTCTGGGCAACTTTATAATATAATGTATCTGGTATGGTGTAGATACACACATAGACTTTCATACAGCAAAAAACTGCTCTAGGTTTTGTAAGAATAGATGCTGCATGTATGGGTGGTCTTGCAAGGGTATTGTTGTTGTTCTTATTGTTTTTTGCAAAATTCTTTTGTTACAGTACCAAATCCAGGCTGGCAGCAAGAATAGACAGTGACTAGCTATTCAGGAAAGAGACCCTTCCTGCCCCTCTGTGGAGTATTTCATAACTTCTTGGCCATTATTTTTGACCTATTTATCTGTTTGTGTCTGGTTATTTGTTTATGTTGCACTCTCCTCAGCTTGTTAGCTGATAATACGCTGGCGGTCTGCAACCAACCGAGACAGACAGATCCAGATGGAGGGAAAAGCAGACAGCAAAGAAATCTGGAAGAGGGGCTGCAGCAAGAACTGCAAGTCATTTAAAAAGCAGTTCAAGATCAAGACTCATAATTTGTCCGTCAGTGGGTTTCTGGCATTCTTGCAAGCGACATCCATCTTTGCTTGTTGTGGCAATGATATCCAGAGTTACTGATTTAACAAAGATTGTACCATACTGCACCATACTCTCTCTCTCTCTCTCTCACACACACACACACACACACACACACACACACACACACACAAAGCCAAAGCCATTCTCTTCTGGTGTTAAGCCTGTATTGTTTCCTGGTAGTATCTTCTGATGCTAAGCACACTTTCTTTGGTGTTAAGCTTATTTCCTTTGGTATTAAACTCACATCTGTTGGTGTTAAACTATTCTCTTTTGGTATTAAACTAGCTTTTTTTCTGGTATTAAACCCATAGCCTTTGGTATTAATCCCATATCCTTTGGTAGTAAACCCATATCCTTTGGTATTAAACCCATATACACTATATTGCCAAAAGTATTCAGTCACCCATCCAAATCATTGAATGCAGGTGTTCCAATCACTTCCATGACCACAGGTGTATAAATCTAAGCACCTAGGCCTGCAGACTGCTCCTACAAACATTTGTGAAAGAATGGGTCGCTCTCAGAAGCTCACTGAATTCCAGCGTGGTACCGTGATAGTCCATTCATGAAATTTCCTCACTGCTAAATATGTCACAGTCAACTGTCATTGCTATTATAACGAAAGTAGAAGCCATTGGGAATGACAGCAACTCAACCACGAAGTGGTAGGCCACGAAAAATGTCAGTGGATGCTGAGTCGCATGCACAGAGGTTGCCAACTTTCTGCACAGTCAATCACTAAACTTCATGTGGTCTTCAGATTAGCTCAAGAACAGTGTGTAGAGCTTCATGGAATGGGTTTCCATGGTCGAGCAGCTGAATCCAAGCCTTACATCACCAAGCGCAATGGAAAACGTTGAATGCAGTGGGGTAAAGCGCTGCCACTAGACTATAGAGAGGTGGAGACGTGTTCTCTGGAATCACGCTTCTCTGTCTGGCAATCCAATAGATGAGTCTGGGGATAGTCGCCAGGAGAATGGTACTTGTGTGACTGCATTGTACCAAGTGTAAAGTTTGGTGGAGGGGGGATTATGGTGTGGGGTTGTTTTTCAGGAGTTGGGCCCGGCCCCTTAGATCCAGTGAAAGGAACTCTTAATGCTTCAGCAGACCAAGAGATTTTCGATAATTTCATGCTCCCAAGTTTGTGTGAACAGTTTGGGGATGGCCCCTTCCTGTTCTAACATGACTGCGCACCAGTGCATAAAGCAAGGTCCATAAAGACATGAATGAAGGAGTTTGGTGTGGAAGAATTTGACTGGCCTGCAGAGAGTCCTGTCCTCAACCTGATAGAACACCGTTGGGATGAATTAGAGCAGAGACTGTGAGCCAGGCCTTCTCGTCCAACATCAATTTCTGACCTTACAAATGCACTTCTGGAAGAATAGTCAAAAATTCCCATAAACACTTTCCTAAACCTTGTGGAAAGCCTTCCCAGAAGAGTTGAAGCTGTTATAGCTGCAAAGGGCGGGCCAACATCATATTAAGAATAGGATCTCACTCAATTTCATATGTGTGCAAAGGCAGATGAGTGAATACTTCTGGCAATATAGTGTATTTTTTGGCGATAAACCCATATCCTTTGGTATTAAAACTGTATTCATTGATGTTAAACCATTCTCTTCTGGTGCTAAACCTATATACTTTGGTAGTAAGCCCATTTCCTTTGATGTTCAGTCATTCTCATCTGGTACTGAACCTATATCCTTTGGTGGTAAACTGATATTTATTGGTAGTAAACTCATATCCACTTATGTTAACCCATTCTGTCTTGGTGTGAAACTCATCCTTCTGTATTTTACTGGTCTGTTGTAGTGTTTAGCCATTTTTAAGTAATTTGCATTTAATGTCTTTTTTTATTTTTACTCTTTTTTTAGGTATTATTTCCCCTCTGTCAGGTCATAATAAAGACACCAAACCTTTATGTATTCCCTTATCCCTGGCTGGTGAAAGTGGATCAGTGGGCATGTTGCTCACAGTTAGGAAAAGGTTTGCACACCTGCTATACTTCTGCAAAATGGAAACTTTCAGATATGGCCTTGGTATATGTAATCCCATCATCCTCTGCAGATCCTCACTGCTTTTCCAACTTGCTTGCACTTTTCGGTTCACTGCTGACACATTTGGCCCCCTCGCCCCCCACCACCCCTTTTGATACCCACGTGCCTCCTATATCCTCATTATCCTCCTGCTCTGCCTTCTCCCTCACCTCGGCTCCCCTCCATTAGAGTGCAAATGAACTCCGGCTAAAGTCAATCACGGCTCTATCTCAGGTAGCAGCTAAATTATTTCCATAATTCCCAATTACATTTCCTGCATAGGATCAGGCGGCACCGTTTAATTTGCATTATAAATGAACATTGCTTGTGTTGTCTTCTTCCTATAGGCGTCTGCCACTTCTGTTGAGTTGAGCGAAGTGATTGAAATGCAGGGTAGATGAGGGCAGTTCGTTAATGTTTAATGACTAATATGCAGCCGCACGCATCAGAGAAAATGAGATTATTTCCTCTCCTCTCTTCTAATTTCTCAGGCGGCTGAGAGCACAGGGACGGAGAGAGAAAAAGACAATTCAAGTTGAATTTCACACTTTTTCAGGAGGAGCAGAGAGAAAGGTATTTCTCTTTGTCTTCTCTCTCTCTCTCTCTCTCTCTCTGTGTCTCTCTGTTGTTAGCTGCAGTCAAGCTGACATTGCTAACCTTTAGCTTGCCATGTTCACTCTCTTTATGGGGGCCTTGGGCTGCCTTGGCCGTTTGGGGGCTTTTTAATTCTCCTCTTCTCCGTCTGTAAGCACTCTTCAATCCTGCCCTTTGACTCGATTCAGGAGTAGAAAGCCCCCAGAGACAGCAAGCCTGATGCAACAGTGTCGATGAATGTTGAGTAGAAGAGAAGCTGCAGCTTCTTCCAGAAATGACTGACCTCTGATACATGAATTTTACAAATTTACAAACCAGTTAACGTAATCCATTCAAATGACGAATGACAAATCCAGACAAATGGGGTAATCATTAAATGTGCATGAATTTTCTTATGTGACTGGCTCATGAAAACCCAGTTCAACTGTCATCACTTTGGAATGGCTTTGCCATCTCTCTTTGACCAAAAGCACTGCATAATTCAATTTTTACTCACCTTTTACACGCCATTCAGGTCAACAACGAATGCTGCCTTTATGTGCTATCATAAATATTGCAATGAATTGTTCCTGACCTCAATGTTGCACATAAATGTGCCTAAATTATAAGTGGGAACTTCAGACACAACTGTGGAGACTTTATTTGTGTGATTTACTTGGACAACACATAATTTATGAAAGCCCATGTATAACTGATGATATCTAGCACACTAGACATGATTTTCAGACAGCAAAACATGAATATTTTGTAAATTCATCAAATTTAAAGTAACTGTGCATCAATGTAAAGATCAACAAAATAGTAATATGGCCTGGTGTACCCAAATTTATATAAACATATACATTTACATATTTATATACAGTATATACAATACAGTACATAGGTTTTAGGCACCTGATATTTACAAAGCTGTGCATCTGGTTAGTAAGCGTTTATTTTTTTCTGAAACACACTACAATGAATACAAATAACATTAATACAAACCTTGTTTGGCTAATCTGTTTTTAAATATGTTTTTATGTTAAATGTGCTGGTGATGGAATAAATAACTTCACTTGAAAACAAAAACACCTTTACTTTTTTCTCTATTTAAGGGTATTTGGATTTATTCCAATGATACATTCTGTTTTACAAACACAAGCACACTTATTGCCAAAATAAATGCCTTTAAACAATGTGCTTACATGCCAAGGAGCCCCTGTCAAATAGTGTTTTTTGTTGATGTTCTAAGTGACATTAAGTTAACACATCCTATACAGAGAACACACCTATATGCCACATTTTTTTCAAATTTTAATGCACAGTTTATATTTATTTGCTGAGTTTAATACATTGGAAGAAAGCAATATATTTATATTGCTTATTATGTGTTTTATACACACACATACATTGGGGATCCCCCACCCTTTAAATTATACCCTGATTTGCAAAGAGGAATTTTTTTCCCAGTAGAGGAACTAAAAAAGGACTAGCATCCAAATAAATACAAAAATGAACCTTTTTGAAGTTTAAGAACTTTCATTGTTTTGTAAATCCTATGACATTATTGCATTATTTATACACTAAATAGTCAACAGAATGTGGACATCTCACGTTTACACCTATATGAGCTTGTAGTACATCTCTTTCCAAAACCATAGGCATTAGTATGGATTTGGAACCTATAACAGTGACTAAAACAGCATTCACTCTTCCTAAATTGTGAAAAAGAGTTCCAGACTGTTATCCCTGATGCAATAGAAGATAGGCGACTTTCATGTGCTACACACTTCAACACTCTGTGAGTTTGCGTGGTCTACTGCTTCATGGCAAAGCTGTTGTTGCTCCTATTGCTTCCATTTCACAATAATAGCACTTACAGTTGACTAAGGCAGATCTAACAGGGCAAACATTTCACAAACTGACTTGTGCCAAACGTGGCATCCCATGACAGTGCCATGTTTGAAATCACTGAGCTCTTCAGTATGACTCATACTTTTCCAGTATTTGTCTGTGCAGGTTGCATGAGTATGTGCTTGATTTTATAGACATTTTGCAATGTTTAAAATTGCAAAATTTGTTTAAAATGTTTAAAAATTAATAGTGGGGGCATCTACATACCTTTTGCCATACCTTGTATTTTTGCCTTAAATTGTGAAGGACAAAATCACTTCTTTTCAACTCTGGGGGTCCTCCATCCTACCCCCATCTTCCCCTAGATTGCACTTATTAGCATTATAATAATCTCTTTGAGTTCTAAATAAGGAACTGAAGTGGTGAATAGTGGAGAATAATGTCCTAATAAATAAGACTTGTGAACTGAACTAGTGTGTAAAGATAAGCCAACATCCTAATACATAACGTACTGCAGTAGTGGCATATATAGCACCTGAAGTCCTAATAAGTAAGGAACTTAAGTGTTGAATTGAGAGCAACTACCGCCCTAATAAATGTGGCAGTGAAGCTCAGCAGAGGTCACCAATAACCCACATAATAATCTGCATAATGTAATATCCTAAAGGTCACAGTCTCCAGAGAGCTGGTCTGAATGGAAACAGCTCAATATGAAACTCCATATCAACACAGTTTAAAAAGGCCAAAGCTTTCACCCTGGGATGTGAGGAGAGGGAACAGGAGCTATGAGCCTGTGGACTTGGTCAACATTTAATACCTCACTTCATTGCTTTGGTTATTGGTTGAATATGAATGAAAGCAGTATGTGTGGACAGAGATGAGTCTGTGCGATAGGTCAGTTAGTGACTTTGGAGGGAAAAGATCAAATGATACTCTGATCAGGCACTGTTGCAAACCTCTATTGAAGACAAAGTAGTTTTGAGCTCACAATCTGGAGTTAGACATTTGTAAAGATGTCTTGAGTGATGATACATAGACTTTTACACAGAGCTGAGTATAGTGGACCTCATAATGCTGACTCATAAAATGAGTAGAAGAAGTGGTAATTAGATCTAAGTTTTGCACCACGTTATAGGTTATACTGTCAATCACTTATCAATTATTGTGTAGCGCCCCTATCTCTTTATAAGGAATACTCTCCAAAGTTACCCACAACTAATAAGGATGGGGCACGGGGTTCGATACATACGTGACTCTAAACTCTAACTAGACTGCAGCCTGAATAAAAACACAGGCATTTAAAGGGTATTAAAATTCCCAAATTGGCATATTTTATTGACCGCTCCTTTAGGAGCTCTGTATGATCTACTCTCTCAGCCCTTTTCTCCTCCTCAAAATACATGTCATGATCCCTTTACAGTCACACAACTAAGTAGGCAAACAAACAATTACATTCACAACCAAAAACCCATAAACAAACATAAGGTGATGAAACTTCTCACTTGACCAACGCAGTATGCGACGTTGTGAGTACTTGTATATAGGCTGGCACGTTAACGCTTACTCTGTAACCCCCGTTGCAGGCCTGGTACGGTGCTAGAGTGCGTTGAGGCCTTGAAACAATAAAACACTGGCCGCTTCACTCCAGATGGAGCCAACAAAAAGTAAACAAAAGAGTAGCGCTACGATACCTGAACTCCTGGGTGGTGTTTCACTCCTGGCTCATTAATACCCTCCGTCGAGGCTCTACCCGCTCGCCCACAGCGAAGTCACGTCACCCGCAACAACGCGACGATCCACTCACACTCTCGCTCTCTCCGTCTCTCTCGACGCCGTCGAGGCTTCCCATAACGGTGCTTGTAACGAAGAGCTTTCGTTCACAGTCTCACTAACTTCTCGGCAGCGGTACAACAACAGTTCCACGTTCGCCATGAACAATGAATCCGTGTTCTGGACTAGTTTGGCTAAGCCTGCCAAACTGAAACACGAGCTAGCTGCGTGCTAGGCTAGCACACTAAGAGCAAGGTCACAGTCGAAAATACACTGAACTCCACAGCCAAACCAGCTGTCTAACTGACACCTGCTAAAACTGCTCTTAACTTTACTTCAAATGCCTTGAAGTCCCAAATTACGCTTACTGTTACCGCAAACTCAACCAACTCTCTAACTCTCTTTTTTCTACTAAGGAGCCAATCACGAAACATCATGTTCTAAAACCCACGATTTAAGCCAAAAAAAAGAAAAGATGGGGTACAGACAGACGAACTGAAAAACAGGTTGCACCAAGCACATGTTAGACCTGTACATTCCAACTGACCGTTGAACGTATTCTTTTTTTCAAAAAGTGAACAATAACATTGAAAATAAAAACATTTTAATACAATGGTCAAGAACAAATCAAGAATATTTATTTATTAACTGTTTTTCTTTCAAGGGGCTACAATTGGTAGTAAATATTCTTTGGGGATTTGAGGCTTAAGGTTTGAGGGCTGTATCTGCTGTTGTTTTTAAAGGAAATATCTCAATAACACATCTTTTGAGACCCTGACACGAGTTTTAATAGGCAGAAAAACAGAGTTTTTCATACTTTCATAAGCTGTTAACAGCAGTTAAAGAGTGTATAGTGGCAGAGAAAGCGATCAATAAGGCGACATTGAGGGAATATGTAATTAGTTGTATGCATGATATCCCCCACCACTTTTTACACAGCCAAATAAACACAATCTGACTGCATGTTGAGGTGATATACCAGTTTTGTACAGCAGAGGAGAAAAGTAGGCCCAGAATGTGTCATTTGGTAAAACAGTACATTTACTTTGCTACATAATGTTGACAGAAACATGCCATGAACATGTCAGTATGATATTAGCACTACTGGTAATTGTCAAGACAGATGGCATAATATATCTTATGCGATTTAATACTTTTTGCTAAGCATATCCTCCGTAGGCATTATGACATTAATTGTCATGACAAATGTCTTAATGTTTAATGTTAATGGCAACATGACACTGTTACATGACACTGTCCACTATATACAGTAGTAAAGTTAGTGCCCATTCTTTGCTTATTTATTTGGTAAGACTTTACTGTAGGGTACTGTTAATAAGCCTATATGACACCTACATAATCTTGTCATGACAACTGACATAACACTACATAAATGTGTACAATAGCTTATTCCAGTAGACGTCATCTGTTATAAAGGCTACTTTAGCTAACTTTGATCAAAATTGTCAAATGTCAGGTATATAGCATATGATGACTATTGACATAAGCATTCATAGACATGTATGTAGGGTAAACAAAATCTATCATAACAACTCCTGAAATGAGCAATTATGATACGTTTTTATCAATATTGTATAGCAGAGTTGAAATTAAATCTTACTTTTACTTTCTTAAAACTATGTTAGTCTCAATTAGAACATTTAGACTCAAAATAGCAATGAAAAGAGTTTGCACTGCTGATGTTCACTCATCCACAATTCAGTAATTATCAGGTGTGTGTGTCTGTCTGTGTGTGTGTGTCTGTGTGTAGGGTAATAGTAGTCAAACAGATTGTGTTGAGGCACTGGGTTCACTAATCACTAAGCAAACTATGGACAATCATGTGTCTGTTCCAATGCGGTGTATTTAGAACAGCAATAAGCAATAAAAGTGTTGCTAATAATTATTTTTCTATTGTTCATGTTGTTGCTGTTTCTCTTTCTTTCTCCTATTTATCTTTAGGTTAATTGCTTAGGCAAAAATGTAATATCATTCATGCTGAGAGAGAGAGAAAGAGAGAGTGAGAGAGAGAGAGAGAGAGAGAGAGAGAGAGAGCAAGCAAAAGAGAAAATGAGACAGAGAAAGCAGGTGAAAGGGAGAGAGTAATAGACAGTGTGAGAGAGTGAGAGCAACACAGTGAGTGAACAAGAGACAGAATGCAAGACAGAAAGCAGGTGAAAGTGAGAGAGGGAGAGAGAGAGTGTGACAGAGTGAGCAAAAGAGACAGAGAGTGAAAGAGAGGGTGAGTGATACAAGAGATAGTGAGAGAGAGAGAGTGATAGTGAGGGACAGATAGTGAGAGAGAGAGAGGTACATAGCATGTGTGTCCTGGTTCTGTCGGAGGCAATGATGATGATGATAGTGATGATGACGATGAGGAAGAGCATTAATCAGGCCTGCCCATCTGATGGAGGAAAAGGACAAAATTAACTCCTCCCCAAAATTAGCTCTGCTGCCCCAGGACCAGGCAGGACAGGACTATCCTGCCCCACTTCACTTTCTCTTCCTCTGTCTCTCTCTCTCTCTCTGTCCCAGCATGAATGTTAGAAGTCATATGATTGTTCCTGAAAATCACATATTAAGTTGCTATTATAAGACTCTGTCTGCAGTCCAATCAGTGCAGCTGCTTAACATTCATCTTATACCCATGCCCCAAAAGCATGCTCTTTATAGGACTTATTAACTTGTCTCTGAAAGTTAGAATCAGCTAACTTTTAAGATACTTCAAGAATAAATAATAATGATAAAAGGTAAGGTGAAGGGTCAATAGTACGTTGAGTACAACAACTGTACATTGTTTTATTATTCTATGCTGTTGTGGGCTGTTATCATTGATCACAGTTTTCGAGCTAGGACCACAAAACTTTGTAGGATCATGAAATGTTTACAAGATCAGTGTGCTTCTCCTTTTGGGACCATTTGCAGGTATGGTTTACATCATTTAGCATTTTTTAAGAAATCTGTCAAGAAAATTCAAATCTAACTGCCACAACTGATGGCACAAAGGATGCCTCTCATATATATTACATACAGGCACACATATATACACTATATTTCCAAAAATATTCACACGCATATGAACATGAGTGACATCCCATTCTTAATCCATAAGGTTTAATATGATGTCGGCCCACCCTCTGCAGCTATAACAGCTTCAACTCCTCTGGGAAGGCTTTCCACATGGGTTAGGAGCATGTTCATAGGAACTTTTGACCATTCTTCCAGAAGCACATTTGTGAGGTCAGAAATTGATGTTGGACGAGAAGGCCTGGCTCTCAGTCTCTGCTCTAATTCATCTCAAATGTGTTCTATCGGATTGAGGTCAACACTCTGTTCAGGCCAGTCATGTTCTTCCACCCCAAACCCATTCATCCATGTCTTTATGGACCTTGCTTTGTGCACTGGTGCGCAGTCATGTTGGAACAGGAAGGGGACGTCCCCAAACTTTTCCCACAAAGGTTGGAGCATAGAATTGAAATCTCTTGGTCTGCTGAAGCATTAAGAGTTCCTTTCACTGGAACTAAGGGGCTGGGCCCAACTCCTGAAAAACAACCCCACACCATAATCCCCCCTCCACCAAACTTTACACTTGGCACAATGCAATCAGATAAGTACCGTTCTCCTGGAAACCGGCAAAACTATACTCATCCATCAGATTGCCAGACAGAGAAGTTTGATTCGTCACTCCAGAGAAAGAATCTCCACTGCTCTAGAGTCCAGTCGCCACTTTACACCACTGCATTCGATGCTTTGCATTGTACTTGGTGAGCTAAGGCTTGGATTCAGCTGCTTGGCCATGGAAACCCATTTCATGAAGATCTCTACACCCTGTTCTTGAGCTAATCTGAAGGCCACATGAAGTTTGAATGTCTATAGCAATTGACTCTGCAGAAAGTTGGCAACCTCTATGCACTATGTGCCTCAGCATCTGCTGACCCTGCGCTATCATTTTACGTGGTCTACCACTTCGTGGCTGAGTTGCTTTCATGCCCAATTGCTTCCACTTTATTACCATTGACAGCTGACTGTAGAATATTTAGTAGCGAGGAAATTTCACGACTGGAAATTTTATGACTCGTCCTGTCATGGTACTGCGCTGGAATTCATTGAGCTCCTGAGAGCGACCCATTCTTTCACAAATGTTTGTAGAAGCAGTCGGCATGCCTAAGTGCTTGGTTTTATACACCTGTGGCCATGGAAGTGATTGAAACACCTGAATTCAATGATTTGGATGGGTGACTGAATACTTTTGGCAATATACTATATGTACATATTAGTATCTGCCTGGGACCCCATAGCATGGCATGGAATACAGATGGGTAATTGTACAGGTAGGTAAAGGTAATATGTTCTTTAACATTATCAGATTTGGAGCCTCACTAATTTCCAAAAAAGTAAAGTTGTACTCTACAAAAGTGTTAATATTAGAAGTCTGAATTTAACTTAACCATCATGCTGTGTATGTCACTATTTGACTTAACTGTGCATTGTATACAGCATGTTTCTCTCTGTGTCATGAGTTATCATACCTGTTGCATGTACCATATCTTCTCTATATGACCTGAACTCTCTTCAAATTGCACAAAACCAGCGTGACACTTCAAACACCCTGCCATGAGAATCTGGCTGGCAGGATTTAAAATCTGACAGATATGGCTGCAAAAGAGGGAAGGTGGGAGGAAGGGAGTGAAGAAATAGACAGCGAAAGGAAAGAAAGATACAGCGGGTGGGGAACTAGCAAAATTTCGGGACCAAAGGCTATCCCCTTCAACCCCAGGCCCCCGACATAATATTATGAATAAAAAAAGAAATCCTTTAATATCAGCTAAACACTTACACTAATGACTATTTTCAGTCTAAGTTCTCAAAAGATGCCAAAAAGGAAAGAGTCTTCAGATGATGAGTTTGTGGAAGAGAGAAAAAAGCTTCTTCTTTATTTCAGCATCCAGTGGCACAGGGTCTCGAGAGACCCAACTGAGCAAATACAGTGTTCCAAACAACAGTTTAAATACCTTTTATCTGGAGTAATTTGATATGCCCTATAATAAGTGCATCTCTTCATCCATCAATTTTGGTTTGAGTGTTGAGCTCACTCCTAAAAAGTGGTTTCAACCATTTTTACCAGCCTGCTTTACCTTTCAAGGTGAACCCAAGGGCTTTTCAGTGTCTAGAATCTCCTATGCAGACAGACTAAGGCCTACTATACTTTGTGAGAGAATTAATATTATCTGTTAGCCAATGCTACCTATTTGGTTATTGATTACAATATCTAATCTATTTTATTACTGATTAAGGGAATATTTATTCAAAATCTCTGTTGAAAACAAGGCTAAAAGTGGGGTTTGAGTAATGGGGTTTTGGGCTGTGGAGTTTGGGGTTTAAGATTTGAGTTTTGGTCATGGTTTCTCTGTAGTGTCCCCCTATCACATGATACCACCAGTGCTAGGATGGTGAAGGCTAGCATAAGGCTAGCAAAACCTAGCCTTCCACCACGTCTTTCCAAATTGCTGCTAATGCAATATGATTGGACAGCTTAAAATGCTAGCATGAGGCTAGCACAACAGAATATGGCCTTGCACCCAATCTTTTCACATTGCTGCTATTGCAACATTACTGGACATCAGAACTGGTGGATAGACACTGGCTGGCATCGTGCTGAGTGATAAGTGGAAAGGGAGGCCCATGATCTCTGGATGATAGGGCCAAAGCTTAGACCGTTGTGCCACTCTGCATCCCCTGGTGGCTGCAATTCTTCAGGAGTGTTTGGGCAGTGAGGTTTAGGCATTAGGGTTTGAGTAGTGCAGTTTATTCAGTAGAGTGTGGACAGTGAAATGTGGTAGTGGGGTTTAGGTTGCCAGATCTTTTGCAAGGCAGTTTTAGCAGTGGGGTTTGGGCAAAGGGTTTTGGTACTACAGTACTGGCAGTGAGATTTTGGTGTTGGGGGGTGCAGGGTTTGGACAGAGCAGTGTTTTACAGTGAGGTTGTGGCAGCAGGGTTTCAGCAGTGGGGTTTTGGCTTAGATTAGACTGTGCTTGTCTGACAAATGCAGCCTGCTCTCTCACACGCAAACGCTAACAAGCGGACTGCATTGATTTATCATCGATCTGCACAGCCAGACGGCACACATCTTCACTATGACTTCTCCCTTAGCAGGAGAGAAAGTGACAATAGTGTGTCTGTCTGTGTGTGTCAGGAAGAGATAAGACCACTAAAGAGAAGAGGAGAATGAGGCACAGAAGAGATGCTAGGTTTGGAAAAATTAAGCACTAGATGAGTGCAGGCCGGGAGGTGCTTCCTTATCTCCTCAATATGAGGTGGAGGTGTGGACAGCAGAGGAAGTGCCATGAAAGAAAAAGAGATGCTAGCTATGGAAAAAAGAAACACTACATGAGCACAGGTCTGCAAATTCATCTTGCGCTCATCATGAGAGGAGAAAAATGGAGATCACAGAGGAGGCTAAAAGAGAAGTGCTAAGAAGAAACTACAGGAATACTGAGGAAAAGACAGGTGAAAAAAGGAGATGCTAGGTAAGGAAACAAGAAGCATTAGTTAAGTGCAGGCTAGTTGGTGCTTTACTGTTTTTTAAATGTCATTATTCCAGTCGAGCACAACAAAAAGATGATGCACTTGTAATTGTAATTGCTCAGATGTTCCATCAATTGTAAATACTGTGAGTAGCTGTGAATGTGTAACACATAGGGTTGGTTGTAACCACTGGAGTTTGCATCAGGCATTTCATTTTGATGTAAAAGGTACAAAAAGACATTAAAACTAGAGAACTGACAATTATGGAAAGACATGGAGTTTTGAACAGGAGATTAACACAAATACCAATCAGAAAAATTGTGAAAACTGGGCAGAATGCAGAGTGGACACTGTACACCATTGCAGAGGACTTCAAGAAAAGAATTAGGAGATACACAACAAGATGCAAACCTCCAATCAGCACCAAGAACACAAAGGCTGGAATTCACAAAGAAGTACAGAGGTGAGCCAGATCTGGAGCAAAGCTTTATGAACAGATAATGTGAAGACAAAATGATGGTAAAAGGTGTGGAGAGCATGGACTGAAAATCACCCTAAGCTCACCACTTCTGTGAAGCATGGTGGAGGCAACACTATGGCTTGGACTTACTTCTTCGACTGGCTAACTTTGTCTTGTCTTCGTTGATGATATTACTGATGATGGTATCAGTGGAAGGAATTCTGAAGTGTACATAAACATCTTGTCCATAAACACGTGCATGCAACTATCTCCAAATTGAATGGGTGCAAGTTTATTATGCAGCAAGACAATGACCCGAAGTATTCTGCACACTTAATAAAAAAAATGGCCAAGTCAGTCCAGTCTCCTGGTTTAAACTTAACTGAGCATACCTGCAATCTGATGAAGAGGAAACTAAAGTCAGAACACCCCCAAAACTAGCCCTACCATAACGTATTCCAAGCAGAATTATCAAGTGTCTGTTAATGTCAATCAGAATCAGAATCAGAATCAAGCTTTATTGGCCAAGTATGCTACGCATACAAGGAATTTGGTTTTGGTTACAGGAGCTCACAGTGCACAGTATCAGACAGACCTTCACCTGTAGAGAATAAGATAAAATAAAATAAAACATGCATTCCTACCATTACTCAGACACACACACACATACATACCTATAAACCTTACAATATGCAAAGTATGAGTCTAAAGTTAAAGTGCTGAGTGCAGCAGCAGTTAAAGGGTGTGTAGGGGCAGAGAAAGGGACCCATGAGGTGATAGTCAGATAAGTGGGGTAATATGGCAGGTAAGTAAGATGCTAGAAAAAACACTGGCACTGAAATGGCAGTTCCAGAGGATGGAGTTGAATTTGATACTATATACCAAGCAAACTTTTGCCTTCAATTTATTTGATGCTTATGCTCAGTTGAAATCGGAGGAGTAAACCCAACAAATGTCATGCTTTTCCTGTATGTTTTATGTTGTATGGAAACCATTGCCCAGAAATAAAAACTGACATTCTGTGCTTTGAGCCAGTTTCTGCTGCAAGGGCCTAGGCCGCCAAGAGCCCCCCTGCAATCTCCCACTGGCTGTGCAGCACTGCATCGCTCCCCCATGCTGGACCTTGTGGGTGGTGAGCCCACATGGTCCCCCCACATTGCCTCTTCGAGCTGAATCATATGGATGCCTCCAGCGCTCACTGGAGCAGTTTGCAGCTGAGTGTGGAGTGGTTGGTATGCGGATCAGAACCTCCAAATCTGAGTCCATGATCTTAGCCCGGAAAAGGATGGCATGGGGTCTTGTTCACGAGTGATGGGAAGAGGGATCGTGAGACTGACTGTACATTGGGACAGGCGGCAGCAGTAATGCGGTCACTGTACCGGACTGTAGTGGTGAAGACAGAACTGAGCCATAAGGCAAAGCTCTCTGTTTACCAGTCGGTCTACATCCCAACCCTAACCTATGGTCATGAGCTGTGGGTAATGACCGAAAGAACGAGATCGCGAATGCAAGTGACGGAAATTAGCTTTCTTCGCAGGGTGGCAGGCTACACTCTATTTGATAAGGTGAGGAGCCTGGCCATCCGGGAGGAGCTCGGTGGAACTCCGCATTGAGAGGAGCCAGCTGAGATGGTTTGGGCATCTGATTCGGATGCCCCGTGTACGCCTCCTGGAGGGGGTGTACCAGGCACGCCTTTTATAAGACCCCGGAGTCATCCTAGGGCCCGCTGGAGGGATTACATCTCCAAGTTGGCCTGGGAGCGGCTTGGGGTCCCCAGGAATGAGCTGGAGGAAGTTGTCCCGGGGGACAGGGTCATCTGGGATTCTCTGCCCTCCCAACTGCTATCGCGACCCTATCTGGATTAAGCGGTTAACGACGGTGATGATGATGATTCTGTGCTTTGGTCTAAAGTTGCAGTCACAAGTCACAGAAAATGCACATATTTATACCTTTTAAACTTAAACATTACAACTGCAGAGGAATATGGTACAAATATGTTCAATAACTAAAGGTATTGAAGATGTTCCCTTAAGGGTACCACCCCAGTAAAAAGAGGGGTACCACCCAGTAACTGTTTCATACCTTTTTTAGAAAGTGTGGCCTAATGCTTATCATTTGATCTGGAATTTCAAGTCATTATTGACAAAAATCTGCTTCTCATTATATTGCAATACTGGACAATATTAGACAGTACCAATGTTGCAATACTACACAGCCAGTACCATCAGGAAAGGAGAAGATGAGGAGAGAAAAGGGTTAGGAGGAGGGATTGGAGGAGAGAAGATGAGATGAGACAGAGAGATATGGTTTCCTGTCCTCACCAACTTCCTCATTTCCTTAACACTTATCCGCTCTCCTGTAATATCAGCAACTCCATTCAAAATATCTCCTTGACATTCAACACACTGATATATCTCCCCATCTCTCTGCCTCTCTCTGTATCCCCAGAACAGTCTGGACTGCAGCTAAAAGGACAAAAATAAAGGTCCATTTTTGCACCACAGATGCAGTACCAGCACCAAACACAGGTGGCACCAGACAAGTCTGAAGAGTAACCATGCTCAGGGCATCTAAAGTTGTTTATTTACATTATGTAAGGGGTTTAACTTTTACATTTCTCAGTAATTCAACTGTGGCACAGTATAGCAATACAGGATTTAAAAATATCTGAGAGGATTCATATGTATGAAAGTTTAACTAGTGCTCAAAAATGTACAAATACACACACACACACCAAACACATACCTGTGATGGGAAAGTCATTCTCATTCCACTCAAATCCTGGCATAGTGCTGAAATGAATGCAGCCTCTATGCAACACAAGACAGGTGACAAACCAGTCGATTAATTTATTACAATAATGCCAAAACAGGGCTATGTATCATATATTAGAGTAAGCGACAGGAGAAGGTGCAGTGAAATGGCTAATTTATATTTGCTTTGATACAAAAGGAGACAGATGAGCTCTCCTCCCCTGATTAAAAAGCAGCCTGTCTGATTGTGTATGTGCGGCTTTAACGCTGGAGGTTTGCAGAATTTAATGGGTGTAAGTGTTATAAAAGGTCTGGTGGAGGGTACCTTTAACTTTCATTAAGGTTCCTCTCTGTCCATATTCTGCTGAGTCATCACATTCATATTCTCCCCATTTCACCCGGTGATGTGTTTAAGCGTTGCTAACACACTGCAAGCTTCCTAGTAATGAAGTAACATGCCCCATTCATAGTCCAAATGGAGAGATGGGGTTAAAGTTGCCTGAGTGATCAGAATGGGAGCACTATTACAAGGGGGTGCTGCTAACAAAGTGGAGAGGTTTGCTGGAAGATAGCACAGTTCTGTTGGCATGGTGGAGATGCTAGATAACAATATGGTATCAGTAACTGGAAGATGCTTTTAGCAGGAGAATGCTGTTAGTAGTGGTGAGGTTAGCAGAATTTTAGTAGTGTGGTTCTGTCAGTGGTGGTGTTAACTAGTGGTGAGCCACGGCACTTCTGTTACTAGAGTATGTCAGAGCTGTTAACAGGTCCTCCTAGCACAAGCAGCAGGGTCTTGGTAGAGCCATCCATATTTTGGTGCTATTGGAGGTATAAACACAGTGGAGCTCTTAGCCAGAGTTATGTTGGGTTTTCATGCAGATAGTAGATGGCAAACAATATTGCATTCTTTTCAATGAAGCTGCGACAGAAAATTCTGCCACCGCTGACATCAATGTGCCACTGACTGCAATGGTATAAGGAACATTACATCAAGAGTTAATTTTTTTGCCATGAGCTATAGCCATGGATCACACCAGATTGATTTTTTCTCAAACATAGACACTCAGTGCTCATTTAAAGCCAAGGTTACGTGGTCCTGTGCCCAAATTTTAGCAGAAACACACTCTTAGAAATATACATATAGTCATATAGTCCAAAAAATTTAGGATAAAAAAGTTACCTAAAAATATTGCCTTGCACAAAGGCTGGGAAACGTTTACACTGCTGCAATAATTCCATGGAAGGCACAGAACAACGTTGCAGAACAATGCAGCAGCAGTGTAGATTTTTGGTGGATGGAAGGTGATGGGGAAAATTCTTTTAGTTGATTGGTAGTGTTAGTTGGACAGTCTTGTTAAGTGGATAATGATGTTAAATAGACTTGTCTGTAAGCATGTGGTTAGCTAGCAGGATGGTGTTGTTAGCTGGAAGACGATGTTAGAATAGTTTTGGGTGGTCATGGCAGAGGTGGACGAAGTACACAAATCATAAACTAGAGTTAATAGATAGGTAAAATATAACTAGAGTTAGAGATAGGTAAAATATTACTCCAGTAAGAGTAGAAGTTCCTCCCTGTAGACCTCCACTTGAATAAAAGTACAAAAGTATTTGTCTTCAAATGTGCGTAAGTATCAAAAGTAAAAGTACTAAAAGATTAATTATGGCTCTAATGTCCGATTACCATTTTTGTAACAAGACTCTTGCTTCATTAACTCATTTTAGGTGAAAATACCCTAGTGTTACTCCTGTAACACCAATCTTTTAATAGAATGTCATTAAATAGTCTGACACTGATGTCTATTAAAATGATCATAAGCACAAAACACTGAAGGCAATTCCATCAGGTGGAACCGAGTGGGTATGAAATAACTTTCTGCAAACAAGCCAAGTTTCAGTTTAAGTTTTATTTGCAACTTAGTTACAAGTTTAAGTTTGATAAAAACTCATTTTAAACACAAATGTGTTTTCCTTTACTTTTCCTTTTATATTACATCTGTAGGCCTCTGTTCATAAACATAAACTAATTTACTATAAAATGAAATAGTGTTTGTATAAATTCAGAAAAAAGACGCATCAGTCACGACTGTATATGTGCACATATTTCTATATTATGGCCTATGTACACAAAGCTAGGTTAGTTCATCATTTATGCTGGAGTAGACTCTCTCAAACTTTTACGGTGCTGCAGTGATGTTGAACTGTGTGCTTGTGTCACGATTGGCCGCTCCCAGTCCTGTCCATGTGTTTGTGTTGTTTTGGTCTAGTCCATGTGCTTTTTGTTTTGATCCCAGTCTGGCCCCTTGTTTTGTGATTCCGCTCCTGATTGTTCCCACCTGTTTTCCACCTGCGTCCGGTTATCCCTCGTTATCCCTGTCTGTATTTAAGCCCTGTGTTTTCCTGAACTTCTTGCTGGTCTTTGTTTAATGTTTGTACGGTTTGTTGGATGTACTGTTTGAAGAATTTTGTTTATTTCTGCTCTGTATTGGCCATTTGAACCTGGACTATCTTGACCCTGATTTTGGATTTTCCCATAATAACTCTCGCTTGTCTCCGCACGTGCGTCCGTCTCCTCATCGCTCCACGTCACAGCTTGCACTTGGTGAGTATGTATGACAGGTCAAAACAAGCTCAAAACAAAGAGCATGCTGTTTCCTGATTGGTGTTCTTGCTTCACGCTTCTTTCCTTTTGACATGTGTTTTTATGCACACATAAGCCAAAAGGAACGACAGATTTCGCAAAATGTAGTGGAGTAAAAAGTAAGACATTTGACTTTGAAATGTAGTGGAGTGAAAAAGTCGCCCAAAATGGAAATACTTCAGAAAAGTACAGAAACTATTTAAGTACAGTAACAAATTACACTACTTAGTTACTGTCCACCACTGGCTGATGGAAAGTGGCAGATCTGTGGAAGAAAATGTTAACAGTACAGTTCTGTTAGCAAAGTGGTAGGACAGTGTTGTTGGCTGGTAAATGATGTTAGTAGGACAGGTATTTTAGCATGTTGGTTGTAGTACCCAGCAGGATGGTGTTCTTACCTGGAGGATGACATTAATAGGACTTGTCATTCAGCATGGTGTTATTTAGCAGGTCTGGAAAGCTAGGACAGGTACTGTATGTACATGGGTAAATGCATGATGCATTTGTCAGCTTGTGAGCATATTTTAGTCCTGAGGGTCAGTATGGCCCACTGCTGAAAGGGCTGAGACTGAAATATCTGCTGTGTCCATGAATGTGTGTAGATGCATGATGCATTTACTCTGTGTGTGAATGGACTTCAAAGTGACAAAGTGAGCACATACTGACACACACACATACATCATAGCAGCATGGCTGAACATGTGTGTTCTTTTGTACTTGCGAGAGTGCATGTTCTTTCTCTGAAATGAAAGCCGGATCAGAGGAGGTCACATGAGAGAGGGAGCCGAAACGATGGAGGCGTAAAAAGTAAGGAGGGGAAGGTCATGAATTTGAGTATCTCTCTCTCTCGACCAAGTGCTATCAGTGTGACAACTGAGTAAAAAAGTAGCCTTGACTTGATTACATTTTGAAGTGACTGGACAGTTGTATGCAATAGTGTAGCCACTCCTGGTCGAATGACATGTCGTCTTGATTTAAGTGAAAATAAGTTAATCTCACATTTATAAAATTATTTAATAATGGCACAATCACAAAATACATTTATGAAATGCTCAGAGTTGGGATGGGCATTTTAATTACATCTGCTGTTCAGATGTTTACATTTAAATAAATATTATTTAATTTTCAACAAGAATTGTTAGTGTTATCAATTCAACACATTAATAACAATATCTACTAATTGTTTTAATGCCATTAAAGCATTTTTGACCCTTCAAACTATTCACTATTTGCTGTTTTTCACTATAACTAGGAACCATTGACTATGATATAAACATTCTTTGGTTGGAACATGCAGCCACTTTTTCTCTCACTGGACATCAGTTATGAAAATTACATGATTCTCATGTTCAGATGTGGAAATAAACTGTCATGCACAGTTAGAAGTAGCAATTCCTGAAGCCGCTCTGTTGGTCACAAATGTACCTCATTTAGACATATTTCAAAATCCAAACCACCAAAGGAATGTGGACTGTTAAGTCCCAAAGGTTTACACTTACTTCTGTACGTACAACCGCATTTCAAAAAACGTTGGGATATTGTGCAAAATGTGAATAAAAACTGAATGCAATGATGTGCAAATCATTTAAACCCTATATTTAAGTGAATATAGTACAAAGACAATACATCAAGTGTTTAAACTGAGATTTTTTTTTTTAAAGTTGGGACAGGGGTATGATGACCACTGTTTCATGACTTCTTTTAACAACATTCTGTGTGTTTCGGAACAGAGGACACAAATTGCTGTAGTTTTTTTAACTGTTTTTGTAACTTTTTTGAAATGTGTTCCTGGCATGCAATTCAAAATGAGTTTTTTTATTGATTTGTTTTCTTTGTACTAATTTCAATTAAATGTAAGGTTTAGATTTGCACATTGCATTGTTTTTATTTACATTGTTTTTATTCATATTTTATTTACATTGTTCCCACTTTTAAAAAAATAGGACTGTACATTCCTTATAAGGAATTTGTACTCTTGGGCTCTCATGGCCTGTTGATAGAGCATGGAAGTCTGGTCTGCTCCCCAGAACAGAGCAGAGTAGGTTGGTCGACAGTTTGCAACACAATGTTGCTTAACATATTTTCACTTAACACAGCTAAGCTTCAGTTTCATCCATAAATTTAAAAACTTTTTAAAAATGGGAAAAACACCTCTAATGAATGAATAAAAAACAAAAAATACCCATTTCTGCTGGCACTCCTATTGGAATCTAGTAGAAGGTTACCACTAAAGTTACTGCCAATCCACAAAAGACAAAAATACAGTCCATAGGTTTATTAGAAGCTGGTAAGAGGCATTGGCATATATTTTACCTTTTGTGTTGTTAGTTGTGGCATAGAGCTGCCACTGTGTTCCATTTCTAAGGACTGACAGAAGCTTGGCTAGATGACCACTCCTATTCACAGTTAATGAAGTATTTTGTACTTCCAAATGCCTAGAATGATGTTTGTTCTCATGAAACTTTTCCCACCCATTGTAAATCCAAACTTAATTGGTTGACTCTGCTGTCATTTTCTAAACGTCTTGGTAATTAATCTAATGTGAAAGGACTTCAGTCCAGTTTGAAGCAATGGGATAGCTAATGTGGCAGGATCTACTCAGAAAAATGATCAGAGTACATAATGTTGTGTTCGGTGGTTTATTATTTTAACCCTTTCCCTTTTAACCAAACATAATAATGAAATAGGAGTACTTCTTCAGTACTTGATACTACTTCAATACTACAAGATGCATGATGGTTTTATTAAATAAAAATGAAATAAGCATTACATAAATCTTTAAAAGCCAAGAAGACTCAGATGATTTAATAGTGACTAAGTAAACAAATACTGTGTTTGAACATACAAATTTCAATAATCGCAGCTTCCTTCAGTTGTGATGAAACATGCCTATGTGCTTTACTGCAATCAAGTGTGAAGTGGGCCCTACAACACTATCCAGCATGTGGAGGCATGTTAAGAGTGGATTAATGAAACCGTCCATAGGCCATTAAAAGTGTAATGATGTGTCATTAGAGGCTGCAGGCTATGATTGGTCTGGCTGGTTTAGGTTGAATGGGATCAGTAAAGCCATTGATCAGCAGCTGTAACTCCAACCTGCAGGGATATCTGACTGAATGCTGCCATTGATCACATTGATCCCGTTCGGGCCACTGGCTCTAATCGGCCACGAACGGCCTCTATAAATACTCCCAAAACACACTCTCCTTCTGTCTCTCACTCTGTCTGTGTCCATACGCCTGTCTGTCCATCTCTGTCTCATTTGCTGCCCATCAGTGTCAGTCTCTGTGGCTCTCTATTTGAGTCTGAACTTCTGTGGACATTTTAAATGGGCAGCTGGGATCCACTGCTTCCACTAGATAAATGCACACAGTGCATAGTCTACCTGGTCATTGCTATGCACATATTTTATACTTGCAGCTGACACTTAAACGGTCTCCTGCTATCTATTCTACCTGAACCTGTGCAGTATGACACATTTTTTGTTATATTCATGTCTATACCAAACATTTTGGCATAGGAAGACATTATAATGCCATTGTAATACAATTACAATTGTTTATTAATATTTTGTTTAGCAAAAATTGAGTTAAATTAGGCATTTTACTATTTGTCCATCATAATTTTTGTACAATATTCCATTATAATGCCCTTATCAAGCACAAGAATATGATTGAGAGATAATATACAAAGACAAATGTTATAAGTAATAAAGCAAAGCTCTGAAGAAAGTTGAATTTACTCTAGTTACTGTTTAATGAAATAGCAAAAAGCAACCGGCAACAAGCTTTATAATGCCCAAAAAGAACATTACAAGTTCTCCTTTGTTGTTTTGTATTTATGTACTCTAACACCTTAAAAAGCCATCAGATTCATCTGCATTACAAATGACATTTTTTGATTGTTCCACCCAGTATTTTCATAGCAAACCACGATACTGTCAAAGTAAACTGTCAATGCCAAAATGTATTATTTGTTTCCAGATACAACCAAACAAACACTGAAAATGCTGCTTGCATAAGTACTTAACCCCGTCAGACTAGTCCTCAGTAGAAGCACAATTTGCTGCAGTTTTAATCTCCCTACCAATTTTGCACACTGTTTGGGATTATTTTCGCTCATTCCACTTGGCACCTTTGCTGCAGTTTGTTCAGGTTTTGGACTTTGACTTGGCCATTTATTTCTTTAGCAGATTGAAGCAAGTTACCTTGCCCTCTCTCCTTGTGTTTTGCACCATCCACCCATCCAGATGCCCAATCCCTGCTAAGGAAACATATCTCCTCAACACAATTCTTCCACCCCCTTACTTCATTATTGGGATCGTGTTTGAGTAATGGTCAGTATTAGGTTTGTGCCACACATTACATTTTGAATTATTTTTAGTTTTTTGTCTAATCTGACCACAAAACCTTTTTCCCACATTTCAGCTGAGTCATTCTGATGCTTCGAGGCAGTGACTGGGTTGTATGACGCAGCTTCAGTGCTCACTGGGATACGTTAACACTTGGATATTGTTTCTGTAGCCTTTTGCAATCTATAATTATCTCTACATCTCTGATTTCCTAAGAATGCTTTTTGGTCTTTTTTTTCAGTTTTCCTTCAGATTTGCTCTGACAAAAGATTCTTGAGTTAAGAAGGTTAATGTTTTTGAAAAGGTGAATGTTTTTAATGATTTACAAGCAGAGGCCATTTGTAAGCCATTGTATCGGCAATTGAATACAAACAGCTTTTTTCATAATTTTATTACAGATTTTTTGTTAATAAAACAAGGCACAGTACAAAATAAGTGTTATATGTAATCCAGATGAATCTGATGACTTTTAAGGGTCTTCAAAACTTTTGCATTGTATGTTTATATACCCAATATATTCTATTCCAAATCATTGTGACCCATTTCTTTTGGTCAGCTGATATTCTCAAATGCTGTAAAAAAGTACAAAGTAGAGAAAGTAGTTATAAGGTTTCCATGTGACAACAAAGATTTATTTTCTGGCTTTACTTGAGCAGAATTAATGTCTTGTAAATGGACCTCTGATTTTGTTTCTCTCCTCATTCTCCTTATATCTTTGGTAACATCCACACTCATTAGTACTCCAGGATGATTGACATCCAACAATGGCTTTCTCAGCCAATCTTGTCAACCGTGATGAATGAGGGTCCAACCACATGCTTTGACTTTGTCCCCTCCTCCACCCTTTTTTATCTCTGGATTCATCCAGCCTAGTTTCTAAGCAGAGAGTCTGATGACTCATCCTAGGAAGTTTGACTGCTAACATGGATATAAAAACTACTAGCAAGATGCAGACATATCTTTTCACTATTACATTTTTTTCCAATCACTTTAAGTACACATTCATATATTCATACAGCATTTTTAGACTTCACCACAAATAATTTATCAGTGTGAAATTTCAGAGTGAAGATAGAATTAAAAGTAAAGATGACCAAAAGTGCTAGGATAGAAGCGAGCAATACACAAAAGCCAAGTTTTAAATCTTTAAAGCATGTTCATTCATCTGTTAACTCCTTCTTTAATGACATTCACTTATAGACCTACTTTTCAGTTTTCGCTTCAATGCACATCCAGTCTACTTAGACTTCTTTCAAGATGTCTTTTGTGTAAATAAAAAAAAAAGTATGACTACTGGATGAATTAAAGACCTCATAAAATAATTCATCAACAAACAGACTATTGATGAACATTTCTGGTTCTGCATGTTATTTCTGGCTCAGAAAACTGCTTCCAGATACTAATTAAATACCCACAAATGATGTTCATAAATATATATGATAACACTTTATTTGAATAGTCCACTTTAGATGATCTGTACTTGCTTATTTACTTTCAAGTTGCATTCAAGTAAATATCTACTAAATTGACCATAATTTTCCTCTAACTCTACTCCTGGCTGTAATCCTAACCCTAACCTCAACCCAAAACCTAAGCCTAATATCGATAGGTAGCTCAACATAGATGGATGGATGGATGGATGGATGGATGGATGGATGGATGGATAGATGGATAGATGGATAGATGGATATGCAGTTTTGATTTGAGAAATCCATCTGGAATAAAGGAAAAAGTAAAGGCAAGAAATGAGAGAGAAAAACGAAGGGAGGAAAGGAAGAAAGAAAGCGTGACTGTGGCATATTTCCCATGTGTAGAATGACTGATTTATGACACAGCCGCAGCTCTCTGCTCTGATCTCTCACAAACCACAGAGAACCGTAAAGTAAACGAGTGCTACTTCTCTCCTCCCCTAGACCTCATTCAGAGATAGAGAGAGCGAGAGAGGTGACAGTTTGTCTCTATACAGATGTGACCCAGTTCAGACAGCCACACTGGAGCAGAGCTGAAAGAGAGAGAGAAATGAAGACAGAGCTGCTGAAACACACCCTAGAGGCTTAGACTCTCTACAGTAAAATCTCCATTCAGTCACACGAGGGGGAGTTGGGGATGGGACAGTCTGATTCAGTGTCGGGGTTACAAGGTACAGAGTAACACATTATTGTAGGTCAGGTTTGTAAGGCTACATGACAATTACATAAGAATTTCATTTCACTTCTGTTGGTATGTCAAACATATGGTGACCATGCTACATAACGTGACAAGTGAGACCGGTTGCAATGTCTAAGGTAGTGGTTATATTGTGATGGTTCATGTTATGATTTCTTTTTATACAGTCCTATGACAAAGCCATGACACTGTACTGACACAGTTATGTATATTTTCTCTGACCCTTAAGTGAGTTTCTTTTTGCTCATTGTAAGATGTTATGAATCTTACACTAAAATTTGTGCAGTTGTTTTTAGCACTGTCACATCTTCTCTCTCCCTTTTTTTAACAATCCAGTCTCAACCATTTACTTGATCTGGGTGCTAAGACAGAGACTCAATACACTACCTATTAGAGCATCATCAGGAGGAGAAAGGGGAAAAAAATCAGTAAGAAAAGTGAGATCCCATAGGCCCATATATTAATGGCGATTATATGGGGAGCTACAGTCCAAAATAGACCAAGTTCGACCAAAATAGTCACACTCTTGCAGTGTTGCTAAAGCACTTGTGTGAATCAACTTAACAACATTTTGCATTATTTTCTTCAAAGCATGCTATAAACCAAGACACGTTTGGAGTCAGAAGTTTGCTTCTTTTGCACTGAAGTCACAAGGCTAATGTAGCTGACAAGCAATGAAAGCATATGCCTCACAAATTAGCATTACCTTTGTAATTCATGACAAGCTTGCTGTCACGGTTGGCCCCTCCCAGTCCTGTCCATGTGTTCGTGTTTTGGTTTTGTAACTCCGCCCCTGATTGTTTTCACCTGTCCCTCATTGTTCTGTGTATTTAAGCCCTGTGTTTGCCCCTTGTGTTTTCCAGTCTTTGTATCTGGTCTTTGTTTGATGTGGATTCTGGTTTTTTGTCATGTCTGTCCCCCAATCTGTCCGTATCGGTTACATGAACCTGGACTGTTTTGACCACGACCCTGGATTTGCCCATAATAAATCTCACTTATCTCAGCGTGTGCGTCCGCCTCCTCTGCCTCTGTGAGTTGTTAAGTAATCTCATAGACTTGCTTTTGTGGCTCCTGACACTGTAAGACACCGTTTTCTATAAAAATGAGCAAAAGTGTTGCTTTTACGAGTTTCAGCATGGCTTTTAATACGGTTTTCAGCTGTGTGATGTACTTTTGTCCATTTTATGTGGCCCCTACCTCCAGTGCAAAGCTAAGCATGTCTTAGCTAATTGACAATATTTGAGGTAATAGGAAATTGTGGAAATTTGATCATCGTGTGTAGTGAGCACGGAGGCTGGATGTACTTGTGAGCACACTTTAATTGACACCATGAACCTCTCATAATTTGTTTTCAGAAATACAATATAGCAGAAAAATCAAGTACAATTTCAACAAATAGGACTTTTTGACTCTTCCCTTGTGACTGTTTAAAATGGTGGTAATTTTGCATTGTTATCAGAATTAATCAAATTTGACACTTCACAAACTGCACTAGAGGTGGGCTAATCAACAAATGGAAAAGTTCATGTGCTGTGTACTGGGGGAGACACTGTGAGAGAGCCCCTCCTTGAAACATGACTAACTGAAGAACACACATACACTGTCCGCTGTTAACATTTACAGTTCTATATATGAGAAGTTGAGCCTGTCGTTAAGAGATGGGCTGAGGAATGTCATGGAGGGGCCGGCTGTGCATTCTAGCACAATTAATCCTTTTTACTAATCAATTTGTTAAAAAAAAAACACTAGTTGTCCTTCAAAGACTTGTAAAATGTTAACAGCTTCCTATTTTTACTCCAAAGTATTGTTGGAAGATTTCAGCAAATAAGCAAGACATATTTGTCAACATTCACTCTTTTGTTTCACGTGGGTCTGTTTTTGTTGGTCTTGGAAATTTGTCAACTGCCTGCACCTATGTGTGATGCAGAAACAGCAACTTGTACTTAGTCATTTAACATATTGGTCAAATGGCCCCTTCCTGTCAACATAAAGCGGATCTTGGCCACTGTAGGAACAACAGAGTAAGCTTTCTGACCATTCTGCCTTTTGTAATCCTAAACCCAGGAAGACTGCACATCCCCCCACAAAGTTTACTGCTGTAATGGAGAAGAAATCACTGATGAGGATCTGTTTCATCTTTAATCTAGTGACTCATAATACAGCTCTGAGGCTGTAGAACAAGTCCTTGGTTTAGTTCAGCTGTAATCTAACACACCCAGTCCATGTATTGAAAACCTTCAGGGGTATCTGAAAATTAGAGACAGGCATATTGGATTGGAATTCTCTGATCTCAAGGACCAGGATGCTCTAGAACTTGCAAAAAATGCAAAAAATGTGCTGTGGTTTCATGTTAAACAGTTCTCATGTATAGCTCATTGAAATAAGCAAAGAGTTGTATCTAAAGTGTGGATTCCAAATGTCCAGTCAATGTTCAATTTGTGTTTGTAATGCAAAAATGACATTTTGTTCTGTGTTTTGTGGAAATAAAAACAATTCAATACACAATGAGTGCCAGCACAAACCTGTCGAAACAGAATGTAAATCAAATGTAAATGTAATTTCTCTAAAGGGTTACTTTGACTACAGCCTAGCCTAGTTCTGTACAGTGCAATACCAATACACAGTAAAGCACTCTGGAAAAAAATTAGTATAAAGAATAGAATACAAAGAATGCTTTTCTACAATGTAAATCACTTTCCTAGAACACTGGAGAGACAAAGACACAGTGTGTGTATGTGTGTGTGTGTGAGAGTGATGATTTTCTCTTATTCTGTATCATTCTGAGTGAAATGTTGGACTATCAGGTGGGGAGTATTGGAAATTAATTTCCTGCAGCAGATGATAACCGGCCTAATACTTCAGCGTCATTAGACACAAATCAATTAGTTTTCAAAGGATCTCTCTCTCTCTCTCTCTCTCTCTCACTCACTCACTCACTCACTCACTCACTCACTCACTCACTCACTCACTCTCTCTCTCTCTCTCTCTCTCTCTCTCTCTCTCTCTCTCTCTCTCTCTGTCTCTCTGGGAAGCAGTTTGTGCTGGCTGCTAATTTTCTCTCTCTCTGTCCTGCTGCACTGTATGTTCTTTCATCAGAGGCTTGTAATGAGGGCAGTGATGGGGGCTTTGGAAGAATGCTGTAATCTCTGTAGCTTTACCGCTGTATTTCTAAGTCTTGGTCTTGAAGCCCCCCTACACTGCACAGCTTGGTGTTTTGTTGATCTAACACACCTGTTCAGCTTATTACCTAATTGATCTATCCAAGCTACATCCACAAATGCATTCTGGCCTAGCTATTTTTGTGAGGCTTTAAATAAAGCCCAAGAAAACAGTTTTTGGGGGATTTAGCAGTATTTTCCCATTATCAACATTGCATACAAAAAGTCAGAAGACTTACATAATCTCTGATTGTTTTGGATAATAAATAAAATGGCTGTATCACCCACCTGTAAAGAAATCAGTCTCTGTAAATTTCTCTACAATGCAGCACTTCACATCAAACTACTCTGAATGACATTGTTTATATCTTAATGATTGCTTTATGCAGAGATTATAAGAAATACATTCAGACATAATAGAATCTCTTTATAGATTCTGTAAATCTATAAATACAGATTTAACAGAGACAAAAAGGGACATGAATAAAATACCAATGACAGCAATACAGATCATTGTCAAATAAATTTAATCAGTAGTTGGAGGTTCATGAATAAACTTTAAGTTGGCTTGAAAAAAAAAAACATTTAGTTTTCTAGGCGTGACTACGTTATCCCAGGTGGTTGCTAAGATGTTGCTAGACCATTTATATGGAATCCAAGGAGGTTGGTAAGATGTTATAAGGCTGTTACTATGATATCCCAGATGGTTGATAAACTGTTGCTAGGAAATTGCTATAGAATCCTAGGTTGTTGCTAAGGTATTGCTAGGCTGTTGCTGTTATCCTAGGTGGTTGGTAAGGAGTTCTTAAGCTGTTAATATGATATCCCAGGTGGTTGCTAACATGTTGCTAGGCAATTGATATGGAATCCCAGGTCATTAAAAGGTCTTGCTAGGCTGTTGCTATTATCCCAGGTGATTGCTAAGGTGTTGCTATGGAATTGCTAGGTTATCCCACAGAGTTGCTAAGGTGTTTCTAAGCCTTTGCTCTGGTAACCCAGGAGGCTGATCATGTGTTGGTATGTTATTCCAGGTGGTTGCTTGGTGTAGCTAGACCACTGCTTAGTACTTGTGTAGTAGTGTGTGTCTGTATGTGTCTATGAGGGTGAGTATGAGCAATGTTCCTTCTGACATCATTTGTAGCAGTTTGATATACATTTTTAGCCATTTATTTCACAGTTTATTTTGTATGGGGAAATTCTGTTTGAATGCATGCTGTATGAAAACTGTGATCAGTCACAAAAACTCAAACACTATTTCTGTATAGGCTCTACAATCCTCTAAAGTGGTTCTAGCTTAAACACTGTGATCCATGAACATGGTACAGAACAGTATAAGATAATACAATGAAGAATGGTAAGTTGACTTTGTGAAGCCAACTTAAAAAAGTAAATAAGAATTATGAAGCTGAGAATGGGACAAAATGAATAGTGTCTGCGTAGCAGCTTCTTTTTCTGTGCTTACAAATAAAAGGAACATGCACTGCAAACAGCTGCATAAAAATTTTGGCTGAGTTTAGTGGGCTGCTCTTGCTGTGAGAGGGAGAGATCTCTCATAAACCAGAAGCAGTAACTGCCCTGCATGCCCCGCTTTATACATTTCTCATTGCCTTCATACAGGAGGCACACAGTAAGCAGCACTGCAGCATCACATGCTGACAAAGTCAAGCTTACCCTTAGGAACAACAGCATGCTGGAGGTTTTCAGTCAGGAATGCTACAAAGTACAACATTCCTGCTGTCTATTCGCCCATAATTAAAACAGCACAGCATAGCACAGCTCAGCTAGATCTCAGCAGTTACCATCTCACCGTTAGCCAAAGGAGAGCATGCGAGCTTTAAATAGCTAATAACTCAATACAGTTGTTGTCTACACTAACTTTATCATATACAGCCAATAGCATGTTTATACAGAATCTGATGGTAGGTAAAGGCATCCACATATTACATTTACTCATTCACTGCAAGAAAGAACTGCTCTCTGCTTAGTCATGCGTAGTCTGAATTAACAGGCCTTGTGGCTCACCAGATCTGTGTCCAAATAGTTGAATTAAACTGCTTGCTTTCCTTGATTTTGAACGATCTAGCCATTGGACAGATCTGACTGCCCTGGGGATCCACATGGCTACAGATAAAGTAAAGTAAAATCAAGGACGATAGACAAAAAAAAGTTCAAAGTTCAACTAGTTTCTCCTCTTTTTATCAACAGGAAAGCTGTCTAGTTTGACAGTAGCATCTTTATTGTCCTTGGACTAAAAATCACACCCAAACTTGGTGAAATGTGGAACTATATTTATTTTTTACTATTTTGAGCCACATCTGCTGGCCAAAGCAACTGTGCACATTACACTTTGCAAGTCTAAAAAATGGCTACTCCTGTGTGTCAAACATGACTCAGGTAAAGCTGTTTATTTTTATATTAAATAAAGAATTTTGCGAAATTTTAACATGTTTTAATATTTTAGGATGTTAACCCCACTTTAGATATTCAATAGTTCCTCATAATAGATGATTAGTTAAGTTAAAGACAAAGACACCATTTACAAAGTGCCTACAGTGTACTCTCAAAATGAAGTGTTACCATTTATGTAATCTAACTCCATTCAACACTTCCCTCCATTCTCTTTCCACTTTATAAACTCACGCTACTTTATAGGTCCATTATGTAGGTGCACAATTAAAGACTGTAGTGCATCTGTTCTCCATTCATCAGTGATTCGTTTCTGCCCGCAGATCTGCAACTGTATGGCTGTGGTGGTTGGAAAAAACCTGTGCTGCAAATGTGCTACCATAACCTTCTGTTCTACAATGGTAAAAACACCACTTTTATATTTGTTCTAAATCATGAACTTTTGGGGAGGTAACTGTATGATTTTGCTGAGTGCTGCAATATATATTTTTCCTTATATTATGGAAAATTCATGGATGTTTAAGTTGGCTTGACAAAGCTGTTAACTTGAATTCTAAGTTGTTGCTAAGCAGTTGTTATGTTATCCCAGGTTGTTTCTAAAGTGTTACTCTCTCATTGCTATGGAATCCCATGGGGTTGCTAAAGTATTACTAGCCTTTTGCGATAGTATCCCAGGTGCTGTTCCAGGTGGTTGCTAAAGTGTTACTATACCTGTGCTATAGTATCCTAGGTAATTGCTGAAGTGTTGTTCCAGGTGGTTGCTAAGGTGTTGCTATACCCTTATTATGGTATCCTAGGTGATTGCTGAAGTGTTGTCCCAGGTGGTTGCTAAGGTGCTGCTTTACCTTTGCTATGGTATCCCAGGTTATTTAGTAAAGTACACTGACATGAAGCTGCTGCCACTGTTTTCTATTTCTAACAACTGAGTGAAACCTGGTTAGACTACAGCTCATTGCCAAATGATGCATCTAAGACTTTGAGAAGATCTAGATTATTTTCTTTAAAAAAATTGGTTCCATACATTGTGAATCAAAACATGATTAGTTGGTTCCTCTGTCTGTTTTTAATTGTGTTGGTGGTCAATGGAGCATGTTAGTCATTTTGTTTTGTTGTGTTGAATTTAAATTAGAACATCATACCTCAATAAATGTAGAATATTATTTTCAGACATTCAATAACTGTCATTTCTTTTTCAATAATGTTATTTGCTCATATTGATAGAGCCAACATTAGTGCAAAGCAATCATAGTAAGTCAGTGTAATATCCTCATGAGTTTTCTGCTATATTTGCTTATAAAGGAGTTAGTGGCTAGTTAAAATCATTATTATAGCATAAAATCATTATGTTGTAATTGTTTAGACAATTTAATCTACAGAGATTTAATTAACCGAGGTCCAATATGAGGCTTCACTGTCCACAAAAAAAGACCCTTGATGAAGCAATAGAGGTTGGCTAACACAAACTGTGCATCAACAGGCTATAGTCTTTAACTGTACACCAGTAAGGTGGAGCGATAACAAGTTTCTAATTAAGTAGCTCTGGTGGGTGTATTATCATACAGCCAAAACCACACATAAATTGCTCAATACATTAAGCCAATTACTCATGTAGTTTAACTGCAGTTGTTTATGATCCTTTAAGTGCAGATTAATTATCATAAGCACTTGCTTTGTATGGATTATGTTTGGACATATGCCTTTTTAATTAATCTACTTTGAAAAACTGCCAACTGGATCCATTCTATGAACACATATGGCAACATTTCACACATACACTCTGTGGGCAAGTCTCCCATTCTTGTCCTCCACCTCTCCTCCTTTTCCATGTTGGAGTCTTTTAGTGTTTCTTAATTCAATAATTTATCCAGTAGAAGACAAGAGCCTGCAGATCAAAGCCTTTCACTCCTTTTTTTTTCCTTTTTCTGTCACTGTCAGTCTTTCTTCTCTTCCCTTGTCCCATCAAGGCTATGCTGAAGCCAGTACTGCCATTCAGCCTCTCCTTTATTTTTACATGAACAGGTACATTTAACAGCAGTGTTCATCAGTGTACAAAGGATTTTGTCATACCTATTTTCAGTTTTTTCAATCTTACCCAAACAGAAATGTCACATATATTTAATGTGTGCAAAAACCATGTGCGATTTTTCACATGATCACACTTTTTTTTTTTATGTGACAGTTTTAACATGTGAAGTTTTATCTTCACGTTTTATCCACATGTGAAAATCATGTGAATTTTCTGTAAGGTCATCTGCCAAAATTTGACCATATTAGTGCTGAGCCATAATTATTAGAGCTAGGTATACATTTAAAGCCAAAAATGTCAAAATTGTCAATAAAAGGAAAAAACACCTCTAATGCCAATTTTGTTTGTTGTGTATTACCTCTAATCAAACTGTAGGTTAAACAGAGGCATTAAAATGTTAGTTACTCCTTCAGCCCTGGCAAAAATCTCCTGTTTCCCATTTCTAACAATTCACTGAACCAATCATATTTATAGTCTTATTATATGACTATACACCAATCATATTTATAGTCTTAATATATTAATTATATATTAATTATATATATATATATATATATATATATATATATATATATATATATATATATATAATTCATATATTATTGGCCCCACCCATTGTAAAACAAAAGGGTATTTCATTCCACTGTCACTTGCTAATTATGTTGGTAGTTAACCCAAAGACCTTTAGATCAGCTCCTAAAGGCCTAACCAATGAGAGAGCTCACTCAGCTCCATCTGCCTAGATACCATGGAAAAAAATTCTGATGAGAAAATGTTCTGCTGGGCATTTAAAGATTTTATTCATTTTGTTTCCAACCAAAAGATTAACAATGAAATAAGTATAAGCATTACTACAATGATGAAAAAACAAGATAATTGATGATCATTTTAAATAAAAATGTAAAGGCCTATAAGGCCATGATGGTTTCCTTCTGTATATTGGTGATGGCATCTATGAGCATCACTGGCATTAACAACTCCTTTCATTATAGTTACTAATTACAATTCATGCCAGTAAGAGTAGTTGAATCTGAATCTCAGAGAGAGAGAGGAAGAGAGACAAAGAGAAAGACAGAGGAAGAGAGGTTGATCAGCTAGAGGGCTTGCTATATAAAATAATGAATGCTTTTGCAAAATTTTGTTATACTGGTTGTGGCAATAAAGCTTTTGGGAAACCGATGATTTAGACTGAGAGTGAGAAGGAGAGCAAGAAAAAAATGAGAGACACAGAGAGAGAGAGACACAGAGAGAGAGAGAGACAGAGAGAGAGAGAGAGAGACACACACAGAGACACAGAGAGAGAGACAGAGAGAGGCAGAGACAGAGAGAGGCAGAGACAGAGAGAGGCAGAGACAGAGAGAGGCAGAGCATAAAGCTTCTACAGGCAGTGATGAATTGATAGATGATACAATATTTGGCGCTGCTTGCACTCAGTCTTTTCTCCCACTGAGTGCTGTTTCTCTTTGTTGTTGTTGTTTACAGCAGGTCAATTGATAGGACTCATATTTACCTGTGTGCTACTGCTGAGCTGAAACTGTCTGCAACAACACATACCACTGCATCACTCATGTAACACTCAGCAATCGATGGGGCTACACACACACACACACACACACACACACACACACACACACACACACACACACACACACACATCATCTAAATCGCTTATCTTTCTGGGTTGCGGTGGGATACTGGAGCCTATTCCAGCTGTCACTGGGCAGAAGGCATGATTAACTTAAAATAAATTAATATAAAAAAGGAGAAAAATTAAATATGACATTTCTGTTATTTTTAGTGCACAAGTTCTATTTGTTTTCTCAGGTTTACCATATTGCAGAAAAAAACATAACAAATAAAATATGTATATATTTTATGGTTAATATGTAACGTACCAGCATTGGAAACATCTTGTGCACCACAGCATGTGATAGCAGCAACTTTCAAAATCCCATTAATTTTTACTGTAATTTAAACCTAGCTTAGACCTGGGGTTGCCAAATACAGGCATGACTCACACGTTCAGAGGTCAGCAGGAAATCCTACCCACTCAGACAGAGCGAGGCAAAATATGCTCCCTTGGACTCCCAGCCACAGATGGCGGTGACATCACTAGGGATCAAACTTGCAATCTCTTGATGATAATGCCAGTGATCAAATGATCATTTCTGACTAATACCCAGTTAAAGGATAATAACTTATTAGCAAATATCTGACAAAGCTGACAGGTTTGGAGAATGATGAGGATGGAGAAGACAAAGGGCTCATTATTTGGTAAGCAGCAGGTCACTGATGCCCCTTTTTATTTATGTGATAGAGCTGCTTAATTATAATGTTAAATAACCATTCATAACCTTTTAAAAACTATTTGTAGGCCCTTTATGAGGTAGTCTTATTGTAAAGTGGCACTGAAACAGTTTTACCCTTTAAGTTTAATAATGAAACATAAATCTTTTTTAAAAGTCACCATCCAAGTCAGGATCATTTTGTCAGCCCTGTAGGTTAGGCTGAGACACGCCTGATAAAATTAGAATTAAAAGTCAAAGAAGGATGGAATATAGACAGATCTGCTCACCTCTCTCCTTCAGATTCTATTTCATGTCTCTTTTTTTCTGCCTACCTCTCCACTCATCCATCCATCTATCAGTCCTCCATCCATCTCTTCATCTGTACCGTCCAGTGAAAGGTGAAAAAGTCCAGGCCTTCATGCCTAATTGAGCTTATTAGAGGAAGTCCTGCGCTGGCACTTTTGATTAATTGGTCCGACGAGAGCGATAGAACTTTTAAAGAGAGACGGAAAGAGATGGACAGAGATGGAAAGAGACGGAGGGAGGCAGAGATTGAATGATATAGGGGGGAGGTGGAAAGTTAGAAGTCCGTTCAGGAGCTGTCTGACTGCAGTATGTCTTTACAAGCTTCACTGAATTGAAGTTTCAAAGACTCCAAGATGCAGTCAACCGAAGTGGAAAAACCTGAACAACTTAGAGATTAAACTGCAAACCACGCATCTGTCAAATCTTACCTGAATCATTCAGTTTGGCTGAACTGTAGACGATCTGTGGAAACCAATCAGAAGTTAGCTCTGCAACTTAACTCCTTAACCCTTTAAATGACCAGGTTCATCAGCAGGCCCGAAGTCTTATTACACACTGCTATAACCTAAGAATAGCTCAGTCGGTTTGCATTGAATTACCTGTAATTACTGAATAATAAGCCTTACGGGTTTAAGGGATTAACCTATAGTGGTCAATATAAGGGCTACTAAGGGGGCAAGTTTAGTTTGACAAGCATCTGGAGGCTAAATTTTACATACCATCATTCAAGGTGGGGATGCATTGATGCCATTTTTTCTTCCCACTGTGTGTGAGAATGTTTTAGCGCTCACCAATTCTGAGCCCAATAACATCCTCAGTTACATACTTAGAATGAAGTAGTGACATAAATGATTATGTTTAACAATTCAGTATTTATAATCTGTGATTTTAAGCTAGATATGCTACATTAGTTACCTTGGATCAAGTGGCATTGTAATAGAGAGGAGCAGGTTTAGTTCTACATCAGAAAAGTGCTTCTGTACAGCAATAAATAAAGTATTTTTCATAATTTTGATGCTTTTCATTGGTCTCTTTCAACAACAATCTCTGTAACACAGTGACAGCAGGATCATCATCAGGCTGATCCAAGGATTTTATGTTTTGTTGAAGTCTTTTTGGCTGGTAGAGCTGCAGTTGAATGTCCTGTAAAGCCAGATATACACTGTGCGATTTTAGTCGAATGGAGACGATGTGGAGACGATGCGATGTTTTTCTTCAGTGACTAACTCTCTATGAAAATGCTCCATCCATGCTACATGAAATGAAGCCCCAACAGAGAGCTCTGTCTGAGGATAAGAGCAGGAAAGTGCAGCACTTAATTTCTAGAATGTGTTGCATCTATCTCAAAAGTTCAGTCTTAGAAGTTGGTTGCATTTTCTGCTTCTCACAATCTATGTAATTACAGATACATCCAATAATGTTGAAATCTGGACTCTGGGATGGACAGGCCATTGCTCTAACAACATCAGCATTTTCTATGATTTGCTCGTTTTCTTCTTTTCTTTTTTATATTTATATTATTCTTTCCTTTTTTCCATTTCTTATTTCCTTTTTTATATGTAATTTTATGATTAATGGCCTAACAGAAGTACTCCAACATTGCTTGGAATAAAATCTTCTTTTCAAATTTAAAGTTTTTGACCTCTCCTGTAAAATCACTATTTTAGAGATGCTTGTTTTTCTTTGGGCAGCAACATTATGCAAGTGGATTACCTTATATCTAATCTTTGCAGATAAATCCTGAAAATAAGTAATTTGTCATTAATGGACATTTTGACTGGAGGTTAAATACAAAGGAAAATCAAACAAAATGCTTGTTTCTATGTATACTACTGCCTCAATCTCAATGTCCCAACATTGTATACACACTTTTTTATGTATCACAATTTTTCATAAGTATCACGCCATCAGAAACATTTCTGCATTTCATAAAGCTGTTTACACAGCCATGCTCCTTCTTTGCAGTGTGTATGACACTGTAATCAAAGAGCATACACAAACCCATCACTAATTTAGTGCATTAACTCCAGTTTATAATGAATTTAACAAATATGTTTATCAACAGACTTATTCCAGAGCGTTCTCATTCAGCAGCATTCATGTAAGAACATTTACGCACATTAAAATATTGCACATTCCCCCTTGCAAAACAGAGGCAGATGGCTTTTGCAGAAAAGTTGTCAGAAAAAATCTGTAAATCCTTTCATCAACAGTTATGTGCATGTTTGTAATTGCTCCCCACTCAATAACTTTTATCTTTCTAATGATAACTTCATAATAATATAAACTTTTGTCTGGTTTCAAACTGGGATAGGTTCCATCAACCCCAATGACCCAGAAGCATAGGCGGCTTAGATACTATGTTTGTGCATGTGTGCTTATATGTGTGTGTGTGTGTGCGTGTGTGTAGGACCTGCAGAAACACAGTGGTGTGCAGGTATTCGCCCCATCACTTTTCAAAATACTGTGGCGACGGCCTACTATGAGAAAACACTTTCCCTAAGAGGCATAAAGCACTGACCAGCATGAACAGACAGAGTAAAACTCTGCAGAGCCAATCAGAATCTCCGTTTCAGCCGGGAGGCGCTTTCAGACCTGCCTTTTTCAGTAGTTCAATTTTGACATGTGACTCCACCTGAATTCAGGCACCACCCAACAAAATTACTGCGCCTTTTCTCTGTATGAAGAAAATGCAACCAACTTCAAAGACTGAACTTTGGAGGTGTTTAAAAAACATCCCACAGGTTTTTTTAAAAATCCTGAAAAGAATGGAAGCTGTAATAAAGGCATAAGGTGGAAACACTAAATATTGAATATCTGACTGATTTTGTGGAGAGTTCCATACATGAAGCAAAGGAATATGTACTGTAATTTTACAGAACTGTCCATTACAGGAGTGAAAAAAACTGTACACTTACAAAACAGTACTTTTACATAATTCATGCTAAAACTTCTTCTTCTTCTTTCGGCTGCTCCCTTTAGGGGTCACCACAGCGGATCATCTGCCTCCATCTTGCCTAGCAATTGTGCTGGACTTTTGCTGCCAGAATGCTTCTTTTGTGGTTGTTTTCAGTGCAACAGCCAGAATCAAACACTAAAAATCACACAACACAAGTATATAACCCTAATCCACTGACCCTCAAGCACATACGTAGAGTCTGATCAACTGTTTGAATGTGTTAGGAGTATTTTGTCAGAATGTGTTTTAAGGTGCTGGTGTAGGAGTTAGAACTGGGTTTGTACTGAATCAGTCAATGCGTTTCAGTTGATTTTTGAAGGTAAAAAAGTTGTCCCTAACATTTCTTCCACATAAGACGACTGCTGCTGAATTATTTAGAAGCTTTTCTGCTGCCTACAACACTGTGTGGGCAGGTGGAACTTCTGGAGAAAAACTGAAGATGTTTCCAGGGTTGTTGGTTTTGGGTTTTCTGCGCTGATGTTTTATAGTCTGGAAAGCCAGTCCCAAAAAAAAAAACCTTAGACTCCTTTCTTTCCCTTCACACTTCCAAACCAACAAACTAATGAACAAAAACAAGCTGAACAGATTTTTTATTGTCTCTTCAGTGGCAACATTGCGTCATCAGAGATAAGTATAATATGTCCATAAACATTTGGATGTTGACAAATGTATTGCTATTTAAGCTGCCTATCACAGCAGATTGGAGTCTTAATTAAATAAAACAATGAACATCAACTCAAAATGCAGATTAGGGTATTCATATCCAAACCTGATGAACAGTGTGGAAATTACAACAAATTGAAAAAATGTCCCCCTCGTGCTGGGAGGCTCAAAAATAACTGGACAATTGGTCCATCAACTGTTTTATGATCTCCTTATTTCACTTTCAGTGAAGCAGATAAAAGAGTCAATTTGTTGCTTTTAACTCCTATGAAGTCCTTTAAGTCTAAAGAGCTGTCACTGCCAGTGAAGCGAACTATCATTAGGTCACAAAATCAAAGCAAACCCATTAGAGACATAGAAATAAATAAATAAATAAACAAAAACAAATAAATAAAGTGTGGCCAAATTTACTGTTTGGTACATTTGTTAAAAAGAAAACCCACTTCCTCTGATGGGCTCAGAAACACGAAAGGACAATGGAAAACAACTGTAGTGGATGTAATCAGGCAAGCATTTCACTTATTGAAGATAAAACTTATGGCATAAAATGCCTGGAGAGCAAGCAGGAACTGAACACAGCTGCAGTGAAGGCCTGGCAGAGAATCACCAGGGATGAAACTCAGCGTCTCATGGGTTCCAGACTTCAGGCAGTCTTTGACTTTTGTGCACTTTACTGCCAATAGTGTGTTAACCTCCTCTGCTCGTAAAACCAATGGGTTACAGCTGGGTCCTCTGTACAAAACTGTTCCCAAATGTCTCACTGACATCTGCAAAGAGACACACAAAGAATTATTCAAATACACCTCAGCTGCCTTGCAATTTCCTTTCTCATGTGCTTCTAAAATAGCTAAAGCTGATATAATTTATATGTATAATCAAGGGGAAAATCAAAGGTAAAAAGGGAAAAACAAGTGTTTCCAAAACTAAAGTAAGATTTAAACTCAAATTTAACTAATTTTAACTAAAGTAAATTTTTATTACAACTTAATAAAGGCATAATCAAAGCATTATGATGATTATTATTCAAATAAAATGAATTTAAAAAATCAAGTTAGATAATTAGCATGTCATTTTAACGTTAGTACAAGTTATTACCACCATTTTTTGTGTACTTACCATTGACCACTTACTGACCTGTAAAGCGCTACAACTGTTTTCATGTTACAGATGTTTCATCCTATATAATATAGGAATTCTAGCTGTCTGAATCATTTCATATTTCTTGTATTTGGAATTGGAGACTGTCTTCAGTAAATTGTGACGTTTTCACAAGCAGAGACTAAATAAACCAAGAAAAAGATGCTCAAATACCCCTTAAAGATGCAGTGTACACTTTCAATCCAGTATGTTTTGCTGTTGAGTTCAAATATCAACAATTCTCTAGTATACGGTGCTTTTCATTTGAACTGGCTTTTACATCCTAAGATGTGTTATTCAGTAACTACAAGGAAAACAATGTAAACCAGCTGAACCATTCTTAAGGTATAGAAATAAGGATGGAGGCCTGGGCCTGCAATTGCTTCCTGGGTATTTAAGAAGTTAAACTGTCATTTCATCACCTGGATTATAGGCCAGCTTGAATTTCTGAGGAGGAATTGTTCAGCTGGTCATTAGGAGTTCAGCTGGTTCAGCTGGCCTTCACTAAACCTTTTTATATATTTAAAATAGTTTTGGAAATAAATCTGGCATCAATCAGAGGTGTATAAAGTTTTGACTGGTAGCGAATGTGTTGATTGTGTTGAGTGCTGATTTAGAATTCTTCTGGGGAGGACTCATTTCCTGGAGTGTTCTTTTTTCAATTTGCTGCTCTTTTGGCTGCTTTCTGATTCAGCGAGCTCAGTCACAAAACACACACTTTTAAACTCTGTTCAACACAGACACACCGACGTCAACCCTCCCACGGTGCTCTTTCTGCTCCACTGCCATGGCAACACACACTCCGCACCAATCAACACCTGTTAGTGGTTTTGTGTTAATGTTTACTTAACAAGGGGATGTCTCAGAGTGGCTCATTTCTGTTATTTAAATGCTTGGGAATAGGGCTGGAGTGACCTACTCAAATATGTGCCAAAATATCCCTTTTCACTTTCTCCCTTGTGCACAGGTAATTGTTTAGTTTTTTTTTGTTTGTTTTTTGCCTTTTTTGAATTCATATTCATAAAAGCTGCTGAAAAACCTCTTCCTCTGCAATACAGCTAGTGTGTATGTGTGTTTGTGTGCATGTAACAAAACACAGACTGTTTTGTAACTGTTTTGTTGTTCATACTAGAAAACCTTTGAATATGCAGAGTGAGCTAAATTCATGAAATGTACCACCAGGTTTCATAAACAAGGATTGGCAGCATTGGCAGAAAAAAAAGACAGGCTGTTGTTCACCAAGGAACAACCACTGAAAATGTACCCTCAAAGGTATAACAGTGGTCTTTAGGTACATTTAGGTAGTTTTAAAGCTATCTTACATTCAATTTCAGAGGGGAAAGGTACATATTTGTCCCCACAGCAGACTCAGGGTTTCTTTTTTTTAAATGACCCTTATTAGTCCCTCAACATGAAAATTTTACATACGCATTCTGACCCATCTGTGCAGTGAAACACCACATACACACTAGTGAACACACAGACGGGACAGTGAGCACACTTGCCATTAGCGGTGGGCAGCCCTATCCACAGTGTCTGGGGTTAGGTGTCTTGCTCAAGGGCACCTTAGTCATGTGCTATCAGCTCTGGGGATCGTACCGGCAACCTTCTGGTCACAAGGCTGGTTCCCTAAAGAACCTAAATATAACATTTAAGCAAGCAGTAATCTAAGTACTTATTTTTTTACTTAGTTTACTTAATTTGTAAATTCCTTTCATATCAGCACTGGCTTTTGTTTCTGGCAGCACCTGAGCTCAAGAGTAGTTGGAGTGTAACCTGTTTGTACTAGCTAGGATACGTTCTTGTGGACAGCAAAGCATTTTCACAAGTTTTGGATAAGACTATCTGCTAAATGCTATAAATGTACATGTACTATTCTCTCTTCTCTCTTGGTCAGTGAAACTAAAAAGAGTTCTATGATGTGATTATTAAGCTGAGATAATATTTCCCATTTTTTGGGACTATGCTATGCTATGAAGCAATGTTTGGTAACACTATTTTGAGTGGTCTTTTGTAGATGATTAATAAACTCTTACTAGAGTATCTGTAACACATCAAGAACATATTGGTGAAGTAGCAGTAGTGAAGCATCTGATGCATTGAGGTCAATATTTTGAAGGTGTACTGTTGATACATTACTTACATTAAGTAGATGTGTTATTGATATGTTACATAAAAAACTTAATACGTTCCTTCCATTATGCAAAAACCAACCTTAACCAAAAACTAACCCTGGCTATAATCCTAACTATAACCTTAACCTCAACCCAAAGCCTAGTACTAACCATCACCTTGGCCGTAATCCTAACCCTGACCTTAACCAAAACCTAATCCAGTTAACTCCAGTTACAGAATGTGGTCAGCAGCATGTTTGCAACAGCTTGTTGAGGATGTTGAGATGGTCAGTATTAAACCTGTTACATGTTCAGTGACCTCTCAAGTTAACATCTACAGATATGAGCTTGGACCCACTGAATTCAGCAGATTATGAACAACTTTTATTCATGCTGTTAATAAAATGTCTCTTGATAATCTAACGAATGTATTCACTGCTGCTTCATTGACATGTTGTTGATGTGTTACTGAAAGTATGTTGAGTTTTTATTTCATTTAAAAATGACCATTTCAAATAAAATGTCACCTAAAGTTTTAGTTTACTATTTCTGTGCTGCTAAGGAATTGAATGAATTGCACCACGTCCCTCTAAAGACTCAAATATTGTTCTTTTTATAATGTTGAATTCTCTAATAAATTGATGGAAACATTAACTCATGAACATACCATTACAAAATGATCTATAATAATAGGAACGTTCTAAAAGATTCTAATGAGAATCTTACAAGTAACTTTGACAATTATGAAAGTTTACTACAGGATTTCTGCTAGTGGCCCTACACTCTCTGAAATAGGTATTAAAGTGCCCCTGGGGTGATACTGCACATGTCACTAGGGTGGTACCCTCAAGGACACATTTCAAGTACCTTCAGTTAGCAAACATTGTACCAAGTTGAAGTGACTCCACACACCCTGTCCTGTCTTTGGGCTTAGAAAAACTAAACGAGTTGTTAAGTTAGCAAACAAAATTTTTTAGATATTTTAGATATTTTTTTAATTTCATTATTCTGTCAATAATAAACTCCTCTCTTAGCCTCGGATATATCCCAAAAAATTTTAAACTTGCAGTAATTAGACCGCTGATTAAGAAAACTAACCTCGATCCCTGTGAACTGTCAAATTATAGACTTATCTCAAATCTCCCCTTTATATCGAAGATCCTGGAAAAAGTGGTAACCAAACAATTAAGCTCTTATTTGCATAGGAATAATCTACATGAAAAATTTCAGTCTGGTTTTAGGCCACATCATAGTACAGAAACAGCATTAGTAAAAATGATAAATGATCTTCTATTATTCACGGACCAAGGAAATGTGTCGTTGTTAGTCCTCCTTGACCTTAGTGCAGCATTTGACACAATAGACCACTCTATCCTACTAGATAGACCAGAAAACCTTGTAGGGGTAACAGGAACAGCTCTTTCCTGGTTCAGGTCCTACCTCACTGATCGATATCAGTTTGTTAATGTAAAGGGTGAATCATCTGTTCGTGCAAAAGTAATGTATGGTGTTCCACAAGGCTCTGTTTTAGGACCTATATTATTCACAATATGTATATGCTACCACTAGGCACCATTATCAGTAAACACGGCATAAATTTCCACTGCTATGCCAATGACACCCAGTTATATATATCAAGCTAACCGGATGATAAAATTAAACTTGGCAAGATTGAGGACTGTGTAAAAGACATAAAAGATTGGATGTCAAGCAATTTTCTGCTACTTAACTCAGATAAAACAGAGGTCCTGCTTCTTGGTTCAAAATTAGCCAGAAACAAACTGTCTAACTTAACACTTAACAATCTCTCAGTTTCATCAATCTTATCTGTTAAAAATCTTGGTGTCATGATAGATGCTGATCTCTCCTTCGACACACATATAACTAATATCACTAGAACAGCCTTCCTGCATCTCCGCAATATCGCTAAATTAAGAAATGCATTATCCCTACAGGATGCATAAAAGCTATTTCATGCATTTATTACTTCAAGGCTAGATTACTGTAATGCCCTGCTGTCTGGATGTCCCAGCAAAAGCCTCAACAAGCTTCAGCTAGTCCAGAACGCTGCAGCCAGAGTCCTCACAAGAACCAGAAAGTTCGACCATATTAGTCCAGTTTTATCAAACCTGCACTGGTTACCAGTCAAATTTCGCATTGATTATAAAATTCTATTACTGACCTATAAAGCTCTAAACGGACTCGCCCCCAGTACCTGAGTGAGCTCCTCTCCCACTATGAACCATCACGCCTACTTAGATCACAAGGTGCTGGCTTACTACTGGTACCTAGAATTAATAAAGTTACATCAGGGGGAGAGCTTTCTCATACAAAGCCCCCCAGCTCTGGAATAATCTTCCTGTTAATGTTCGGGAATCAGACACAGCCTCAGTCTTTAAGTCTAGGCTAAAAACTTATTTGTACAGTCAAGCATTTGGTGACTAGTCTTCCCTGTCAGGTCTAGACCTGCTAGAGTCTACACTGCTCTGTTTTACTGTAATCTGTGGTCAGCCACTCTTTACAGAACTGACTGTGTTTTTTTCTTTCCTTTCTCTGCTGAGCTGATCAGCTGCCCATCCTGTGCGTCTGATGCTGTTGCCTCTTCTGCCTTGATTGGTGCCGCTGCCCACCAGCCTTCTGGACCGGTTTGACCACCACTGAGCTTCTTGCTTTACAGCGCTGTGCAGTCCTCACCCTCAGATCTTTTCTTTCCCACTTTACTATAATACTTCATACTAATAATGTTTGCTATCCAGTGTCGACCAGAGGAGGATGGGTTCCCCTTCTGAGTCTTGGTTCCTCTCAAGGTTTCTTCCTCTTTTAGGGAGTTTTTCCTTGCCACCGTTGCCGCTGGCTTGCTCATGGGTGCTTGGACCCGGATTTTCTTTCTCTTCTCTTCTCTCTGTAATACTGATTGTTTTGTAAAGCTGCTTTGTGACAACACCTGTTGTAAAAAGCGCTATATAAATAAATTTTGCTTGCTTGCTTGCTTTTTATATTTTTTAGATTAGTTTCCTGTGACTTTCTACAGCAGAGTTGACTACCTTAATTAGTGTCAGCATGCACGGTAATGAAAAATGTATTTTTGCCTATAAACTAGACATGAGAGAAGTGTATGAATGTTGTTTAACAGTAGCAAATGAGCATCACTGATAATGGAGATGGAGATCATGGGGTGACCCAGAATTCTATGAGGTGTTACTTTCTCTTGATTACCTATGAATTTCTCTTCAGTTCAGGCATTTTTGTTAGAACCTTGCATTTAACATATATATTTTTTGTTCATTATGGTGATGTTTTATGTTAAAAGTTGCCAGTAAAGCTGGTCTTGCTGTGATAAAAGTAAACAGGTGGTGACATTAAGTATAGCAGGCAATAACTAGGTGCTCAGTAGAGAACCTGCCTAAGGGGAGCCTGATAATTTCCTGTTTCTCCCATTTTATCAAAGGCATGACTGCAAAACACTAAAGGATACCCATGAATGATTTCTTAACAGTAAAAAAAATAGAAACCTTGCTTAAATTTCGGAAAGTATAGGAAAGTATTCCACTAAATAACAAACAAAACTTACCTATATCTTTCTGTTTTCTATGGCAAACAGGTTTGGGGCAGTAGCATGCTGACATTACTGCTACTGAGTGTTGATTGGTTGGTGAGCTGATTGGCATCACATTACAGAAACAGAATGTTGGTCATGTTACCACAACACATCACAAGAAAACTACAATAGCTAGGAAAATGTTAGTTGGCAGTGCAGATGCAGTGTATGTGTTCTCAAAATGTAAATAATTACACACCTACTATTACAATCAAACTGGAAATACAGCAGTTTATACAAATGTAATTACACTTACCCTACACATGTGTAATTACATAGGACAAAATATGTTCTTACAGTTATCAAGACACACTTGTGTAATTGAGTAAAAACACATGTATTTACATCAGCTATGCTAGTGTAGTCCATATGTAGCAGTAAATAAATCAGTAGTTACGTTGTTAGTTCAGGTATTAACTATTATTAACTATACATTAATTATATATTATCATGCCATATAATTATTAACTATATATTTATTACAAATGCATGATATAAGTGGGACAGACTATATTTTTAACTGCTGTATTGGAAACAAATTCTTAACAATGCAGTATGATTGATATTTGTGTCTCTAACACAATCATATTGCAGTCATATTGCTGTATTTTTTTAATAAGTAGCTGTTAAAATCGCCTCATCTTTCTGCTGCTCAAGTGTTCTCCTGTGTGTTGCTGCAACATGATACTGCCACACATCTAATAAGACAGTCTGATGCCACTACTGATGGAGGTCCATATGTGTGTATAATTGTAAGAGAATGATTGCATCTGTAACTATGAGTGTTTGTTTGCAGTTGTGTATTTTTCTGTTTGTGTACC